>NW_028277042.1:4369594-4520270 GCF_059951505.1 Python bivittatus | reverse complement strand
TAAAATATACATTTGTTCATATAAATGCTTTTCTTTTCCTGTGTTCTTAGGCAGAAGCCTCTGTGCGCACCTGCTGTTCAAGCATTCTCTATTTCTATTGTAACTGGAACTGAATTGGTCCCTGAGCATTCAAAAGCCACTCTTTGACCTATACGGAATTGAAGATTCAGGCTTTTGAAAAAGGAGGGCATGGTGAGACCCCACTCCCTTTTTTAACCTCTGCTAAGGCATAAAACAAAAGCCCAGTCAAGTAAAAGGATTTAACTTTATGCTGGAAGATACTTTTTCAGATGTTGTCTTTAGCATGAAGAACACATCTGCATCTTTAGCATTAATCCCAGGGTACCTAGGAGATTGTAACCTGAATGGAGAGCTGTGAAATTTAGACAGTAATGGCCAATTGCTTCCCCGCAGTGGCCAAGAAAACTTCAGGGTGCCAGTGTAGTCATCAAGGGCCAAACACAAGGGAGTCTTTATCTTTGTTGTTCCTCTTCAATTCTGGCACGAACCGATCAACCTGAAGTTTGCAATGTGCAAGAAAAATAGCTAAGATCAAATCTCTGAATGAGAAGAAGTCATAGGTTTAGACTTTGGTTTGGTTCTCCCATATCAGCAGGGCAAATTGTATACTGGTGTTTTTGTATTACAGGTAAGTCGCCAGTTTGAGAATGAGGTCTGTTCCCAAGGTCTGTCCTTCAATCGAATTTGTATATAAGCTGGAACAGTATTATTGTATAATACTGTATCAGTAATATTATGTAATGAACTTGAACCTATACATATTTAACTCGAATCGTTGTGTATTTAACTCAAATTTTGCTACAGTAGGCTCCGTTCTTAAATATGGGGCATCTTTAAACCAGGCATTCTTAACCCAGGGACTCCCTGCTCTGCATTTGTAGCTCCTCTAATGTCTTTTCAGTTTTGTATGCCACCCAGGAATGTGATACATGATGTGTAGTATATCAATATTATGAGTAATATGCAAACATTGGTGAAAGTAGCGCTTAATGGCTCAATCAATCTTCTTGTACTGATGCCCTATAGATGGATGAATGGCAAACGCTTTGAGGGAATTTGGGGAGCTACAATCATAATCAATCTGGAGCACCAGGTTGTAGAAGGCTGATCTAGATAAAAGGTACCATGGGGCTTAAGGCTGCCTGAAAACATTGCCATTTCTGCTCAAACCATATGCAAAAAGAATAGTAATTCATTGCTAAATGGTGAGGGAATTGTCCTTTGTTCTGAGGTCCTTTTGTATATTCTTTATTTGTTTATTCCAGGTTTGTATCAGGTTTCCATGATTTTAGGATAAAAGAGGCAGGGTCATATTGTTAGAGATAAAAGCTTATTTATTGAGTCCAATGGAATAGCTTCTGTCACTCTTACCAGAGATTGTAGTTCTTCATTTCTGTAGGAAAGTCAACCAGGCTGTTCTGGAATCATGGCGAAACCTATTCCCAACTCAGTCCTATTTTTACAAAGTTTGTAAGAAGTCTTCCCTGTTATTTGCAAACAAAGATCTTTAGCAGTTTGTGTCTTGGGCAAACGCTGCAACATTTTCAAATATTAAAGACACCAAGGGGCTGTCCAGTGATTGCTGCTATATAGTCTATATTCAGACACTGGATGTTTTTAAGATTTGGAGAGGCCTGGGGGCGGTCATTAAGTCTTCCTTCTTCCTGTGTAATCACGATATATGTGATTTTATTTCTCTATATTTTTGGTCCATTGAAGCTAAAGGCCCAAGAAATGGGTGGATAAAGGAATCCAAATTACTGAAATAATTCTTGGTATTATATTTCTGTTGATTACTTCTGCTTTCAAAGAAAAGAATCCATCTGATCCTTTCCTACAAACCTAAGAGTCTTGAGGCTGGATAAAAAAGCGCCCATTTACTTACACATTCAGTGACACACAGGAGCCAAGGTGAATCTAACAACTAGTATTAGCTGCTGTTGTTCCTGTTGTTGTTGTTATTATTATTATTATTATTTCATAAAATTTATTATAGTTGCCCACTCCAAAGGATTCTGGGCAGCTTACAAAATGTAATACTAAATTAAAGCAATTAAAATATAGACGAAACAAAATGAAACAGCCCAGACTAAAAATAACCATTAAAACAGAGCCCAACAGCCCCCACCCCCACCCCATTAACCCCAAGCCTAGGACCAAAGCAAGGTTTTAAGGGCTTTCTGTAATCCAAGGAGAAAAGGTGCCATCTCTATCTCTGGGGGTGCTGTTCTAGAGGGCAGGGGCTGCGACAGAGAAGGCACGCTTCCTAGGTGCCACAAGATGGCAACATTTAATAGAAAGGACTTGGAGCTGACCCACTCTGCACAAACATACCAGGTGGGCAGAAATATTGGAAGAAAGGTGGTTTCTCAGGTAACCAGGTCCTATGCCATGAAGAGCGTTAAAGGTTCACAAGCATAGACAGGTGGTCAAAAGCTCTCTTCTACTGTTGCTTCCTAGCAAATGCTGAATGCTTTGGATGAGGTTTTCTCCATTCACAGAACTTGGGACAATTGCATCTATTCCTTTCCCTTAAAAAAACCTCTTTCAGTTGATTGTGTCAAGGCCAGGAATTGCCTATTATCTGCAATTTCTTCCCCACTACATTCTTGGCAACCAAATATCTGGAAAGTATTTATCATTCTCGCAATCTCACTGTTAACTATGAATGTCTTTCTCTTAATGTCAGTATCTTTCTGGACTGTGTGGGTGATCTAAAAATACAATTTCAGAGAGTGAACCTACCATCTGTGGATCAAGCAAGCATTTTGGAACAAACACCCAATATTATTTTAAAGCACATTGACCAGATCTCTTTCATCTTCCTAAAACAGCTCTGTTTCAACAAAGTGGTTGACAAGCAGTGTTTAACTCCAAATATATTTTTCTCAGAGGACTTTTCTTTCCCCTCATCTGAAGATTTTTCATCAGCATATGCTGCTCTTGGATAGAATTCCAGCCTTACTGCTGAAATGGCAAGCAGCTGAGAATATTTCAGATGGAGGACAGATCCATTTTTCATGGAGAAGTCTTTGCCTCGTGTGTGCCTCACTCTGATGGACCCACAAATGGAGTGGGAAAGCAAAGCATAATGGTTGTGTGAGAACAAGATTTTCAGGTCTTTGAGGTAGCCAGGTGAAGAAACAGGCACAATAGGGATTCCAAGAATACTCTTTATTGTTGTAAAGTAGAATAACAGAATCTTGAAAGCCCACGTGAGTTTCTCTCTGTTCCATCTTATACTAAACAAAATCAAGGTGGGGTTCGTTTGTGTTTCTTTCTCACACTTCCCTCTCCATCAGGACTCTGTAATCTTTTCTCAAAAGTTTTCCCATCCCAGGGCTCTTTCATACCTTCCCCAAGGTCAGATCTACGTTCCTTTACAAAGATGAAGGAAGCAACATCTACGTTTGTTCCACATCATTTGATCATCCTGAAGGCTCCTGGCCTGTTCCTTCTTCCCAATCTGGGAGAAATTCCTTCCTGATGTCTTCTCCTGAGATTTAATGGAAGTCTGAGAAGACAGGGAGGCTGCAGACCTGAGAATTGTGCAATGAAATGATGAAACCCAGGACATTCACATACGCACATCTTGGCTTCCTCCTCACTAACAAAATGCCAGAATACCGTAGTGTACCCAGAAGAATTTTGCCATATTTGTTTCTTACTTGGAAGAATATTGCATCTTCCTTTCTCAGGTGTTTAGAGGGTTAGACTAGCACTGAAGAAAGTCAGGTTCAAATTTCTACTCCTTCGTGGAGAAGACTGAGTACCAGTAATGATATCATCTTTCACCTGACTTTTCTGACAGGATTATTCTGAGGAGAAATTCATCATCACAAACTCCTTAAAGCATAAGGAGCCCTGAACCCATTTTTTTTGGCACTCCCCAGATTGTAGTGGTACACTAAATAATGAGGCTTGCTAACCCTTGGATAGACTTATTTTTTCTGAAACAACAAGATGGTTTGCCTTAGAAAATCCTCCCAGAAGACAAAACAAATATGGCTCTTCCCATCTGAGTGGCACCCTGATGTTGCTACTCTCTGAAATCCTCAGCTGGAGAAAAGACAATGCCAAAAAAAAATTAACAATAGACAATTATATGCAGCTCCAACTGCATAAATATTGCTGGCCACTGCATTTCAGGAAAGATCTCATATTAATGAATAAACATACTTTCCTTTATAGCAGATCCCTATTCAAGATAGACCAGGCCAGGAAACAGATACCACAAAGACTATTGGGATGTAATAATGGACTCTTGAAAGTTTCTCTCTGTCCCCTCTTATAACAAAGAGATAGAGATAGAGCAATCTTGAGTTTCTTTCTTACCCACTCCTCTTTCTCAGGGCTAAGCTGATATTTACTTAACCACTCTTGTATTCCTTCTTCAAAGTTATCTCTGTATTCCCCTACACTAAGAATGGGCAAATAATTGCACGCATGGACTGTCCCATGAATGGAACAGTCAGGACCAAGCGATCCATGTCCAGGGCAAAGTGTTCTGCCCAGACCCAGACCCAGACCCAGACCCAAACCCAGACCCAGACCTGGGACATGCATGGATCCAATACCTGCATGTTCTAGGCCCTCACATGTGATGGGAGACAGCAGGGAAAGGGCAAAGCTGGTGGTGATTCACATAGGCTGCAAAAAGAAGCACTGAGATGATTGGGAGAAGAGAGAGGTGGCCATGGACTGGCTGGGTTATGCCACATTTGAATCAGGGAAGGGAAAGGAAAGGAAATTGCTGAGTTGATTGGTGAGTGGGCATATGGCCATGCAGAGGAGAAAGGGAGGGGAGAGTGGGAAGAGACACCAGCCTTGCCCTGCTCCTCCTACAAGACCTTGTCTTGGGTGAAACCTGGACAATCAAGAGGTTCTGGTCTGTCAGAATCATCACACACCTCAACTGAACCTCTGAGCCAGAATGTGGTTGCTCTGGGCCTACAGAACAAAACATATTTTCTTCATGCATACCTCTTGAGATCACTTTCAGCTGACTGGTCCTGTTCCTAGCTTTTGCCTAATTTATGGGGTGCTTTTCACACCAACCTCAGTTCACCAAAGCACAATCTTGTTGTTTTTCTCCCCTGAAGCTTCACCATTACACACTGCTGGAAAGCCTGTTTCCCACTGCTGGGTTTACAACCACCACCATTTTCATTCTCTCTTGCTGCTAACTGTCTAATTACAATTTGATCACAGGATTGTACAAAGATCAGTGAGGTCACTAGCTGACTGCTGCAGATATCACATCGGTTGTTTGGCCAGAGTTGCAGAAACTGTTGAGAAGGTGGCAAACCTCATGGTGGGGTTATATTTATCCTGGCAGAATAGCCTGCTATGCATTAGCTCCTGAAGCAGGAACTCTTAGGAGTAAACAGCTGCTCAACATGGGGATGTCAGGATGATATGGAAGGATATCATGATGTGGGTCAGATTCATGATATGTGGGCAAAGAAACTGGGTACTTCCACCCAGAGATACAAATCCATTTTGTCTCTTCTTTGCCCGTCCTCAAGATACGTTATTGATTTGTAAATAAATAAATATTAAGTACAGTATTTGTATACCAGCATGCTCAACAACGACTCAGAATTATAAGAATATACAATCAGGCCACAAATGCACCCTAACAAAAAAATGACCTATTTTATTTAACCAAATTGCAATAGCATTCACATGAAAGGCAGATCATTCAGAAGCTACAAACAACATGACCCGCCCCCAATTTGAGGGATGAAAAAGTGCTTACTTTTCCAAAGCCTGGTGGAACAACATAGTCTTAGCTGCCTTCTAAAGGATAATAAAGTGGGAGTGGCCATAGGAGGCTGTTCTACAAAGATGGAAAGCCACCAAGGTCTGTCTCCTAGTTCCCATCCCACACATTTTTCAGAGGGATAAACCTGGAGAAAATCCCTGATTGTGCATATCGCTTGGAAGGAGAGGTCTGAAGGAAACTAGGAGCCAAACCATATAGACCTTTTGGGGGTCAAACAAGCACTTTGAATGGTACTGGATCAGGTTCATGTGGCTGAAATAGTTCTCACTGATCAGCTTGCAGATGGCCAAACATATATCAATTTTCTGTATATAGTTTTCCAAGGCAGCCTTGATTAAAATGCATTGCAGCAATCCAGCTTTGAAGTGATGCCATGCCACTGAGACATCCTGGTCCCACAATGGCTGCAACTGGCACATCAGCTGGGGCTAGGCAAAGGTAGGTAGAGATAGATATTAAGTTTATGGATGAATGTTCAGTTTGGTGCTTTGATCACATTTCCAAATTGAACTGGCGTGCTTAGAAATGCCTTGTTTCCGACTGATTTAAAAATCCCAATCGAATTGACCCAATCTGACAATTCGATTCAGACGTCCAAATCAAACTGAATTGGTTTTCCAAATAAATGCAAATCAAAGCCGGTAACATATATCTAGGTGGTTGGTGCTGCGTTGATTAATTTGTCGAAAGTAAAGCTAGTTCAGATGCGCTTTCCTTAAAGCTCATTTCTGCAATGATTGCTGAAAATTGGTGGTGCCCTTTCTTGCCACTGTGAGGCATGAAAAGCATAACAACTGTAAACGTAGGCACTAAAAATAGTTCAATGTACTTCTTTTAAAAAATACTCTTCCAACCGCCAGCTACCTTCTAGAATTGAAGTAGAAATTCCGACTCACTTCCATGTTCAACCAAGCCTCCATCTACTATGCTTCATTGCCCCACTCACTGATGCCTGTGGACTTCCCCAAACAGGGAAGGACACTTAGCTGCAAAAAGTTGACCGTCCCCTTTTCAGTTCCAAAGAGGCCCAAGGAAGCTCAGATAAAGAATAGATCAGAAATTATGTTAAATGGTTCTTGACTCAGGTCTACCAGCTAAAAATATAGGGCTCAGAAGGAAAATAGTGGGGAGGGTAAAGAAAAACAGAAATAAATGTTGTTTGGAATTTGTAGTGAAATAGCTCATTCACAACAAGAATTTCTCATTCAAAGTGATAAAATCAATCAGCTGGAAAGTACTTTTTTATCTGCTTCAGTTAGGGCTTTTCAGTACTTAATTTGGATGCTGATCTCCAAAAGATCGACAGGGCTCACATCTCATGCCAGCAGCTGAGCATAGAAGTAAACCCAGGTTGTACAGGACTGTCACCAAGAAGATGGTATAATGATCTTATTGCTTACATGATGGAAGATCACAGTCCCCAGTAACAATTTCTGCAAAATCCTCTTCTCTTTTGGAAAATTCAGAAAGCAAATGACATTTCAACAAATTGAAACAGGTACGGAAGGAAATGCAGCAGGGACCTTTTGATGGATGTCTTTGAGGGGATCTTCACGAACATACCTAGGCCTCCTCATAACCAAATGAGTCCAAAAGCACCCCACAGAGATGGCTCAGGAGGAAAGAGATGCCACCATAGATACATCCTGTTTTACAAAAACAGCCATCTTCCTCTCTTCAGCTTTAAACATGGTCATAATAAAAATGGAGAGTGGGTTTCTTAAAGTTGTCCATCAACAACTAACCCCTTGATCAAACAGTGAGCAGAATAAGTGTTAGGGGAAGATGATGTGGTCTGAGTTCTCTATATAATACTGTGGATGAGGCAGGGGAGTGGAAGCAAACTTAGATGCTCTTTTAATCTGGCTCACTTCCTGGTGCCAAAGTCAGTAGAGGAGCTCAGAAGTCTTCAGATATTTTCCAGAACCCTTTCTCTTACCTACTATTTCTATTTCCCAATCTCTTAAAGACTGTTTGATGCCAACCTGCAATCATCTTTATTTCTGCTGGGCTCAAAACATTGAGAATGTTCTCTCTACCTGATCCCGTAGAAGAATATAACTCAGACAATATTGGACAGCCATACAGGTCTGGAGCTGATGCTGAACTTGTTTAAAGACTTCAGACAGATGTAGCCTTCAAAGTAGAAAGTTTAATTATAACCCGAAGATCTACTCATGTTAAAAAAACTCACAAGTGTTCCTTCTCCCACCCTAAATAGCCCGTTCCACAAATAGCAGCTAAATTTCCAGAAATAAAACCCTCCACCAGCACCCTGAAATTTATGAAATGATGTTATTCATCTTAGCAAAACCATATTCTTCAGTGGTACTTCTGTGGTGAGCAGTTTGGCAGTTTTCTAGGCCTGTCTATCATAAAGACTTACATCTTGGCTTGGCAAAGACCCTGCTGTTAGATCTGACAGCAAAATCCTTGCCTCAGAATTTAATTACCAAAATGGAGAAAAAAATAAATTATAATAAAGGAGATCGTATACCCAGGAATGGTATGTGGGGCATCTTGGCCAGATGACTTGATGTTGCAGCTTCAGATAGGATACCTGAAGCATGCTATGCTGGCATGGTCTCCTTAAAACTAATATTCTGTTCCTCCCTAACCCTGATTACTCAGCTTCAGGCAAGCTGTCGAGCCCCCTACCGCAGGGCATGATCAAGAAAACAAGGATCATATTGACTTCAATAAGGAGATGTAATGCAAGAATGAGGGGTAATCCATAGAATCTTGGAAACTGTGATAGGAATCGCCAACCTTCTTGTATCAGCGAGTTACATCATCATCGTCATCATCATCTATTAATTTTATATGCTGCCTGAGTTCTGATGTGGTCTGAGTCCTCTATATAATACTGTGGATGAGGCAGGGGAGTGGAAGCAAACTTAGATGCCACTGCCATCCCAGTGACTCAGGATGGTTTACGAATTGTTAAAAACATTTAAAACACACGCAAAATGAAAAAGAGCAAAGATGTCAGAGATTACAAACCCAAGTGGGAACAAAGAAAAAGAAGAAAAGAGGGCTTTAGTCACCCTTAAAGTTGAGTCTCTTTGAACATTTTGATTCCCTCCCCCCCCCCCAGGTTCCTTGCAAGCTGGGCTGAACTTCTGCTTCTTAAGTAAACTACTAACAAACTCCTCTCCCATCTATGTTTATGTCTACAATTCTTCCTGTTCCTTTCTCAGACTCCTCCCAACCTCTCACCGAAGACTTTTCCCACTGCTATTAATTTAGCAAGCAATCTACCTTTCCTTGCTGAACTACAGCATCAAATGTTCAGGAAACTTTTGTCCTGTTGGAGAAGACTGAGCGTCCATAAGCCATTTCACCTGGCTGGCAGGAATGAGGGGAAAAGCAGCCACCCTTTTATTTGTATTTATTTGCATTTTATTTATTTATTTGTAGCTATTGCCAAACTTATATTCCTGTTCCTATAAAGGGTTGCAAATCGGTACCCAGGAAAAAAAAAAGGGAAAAGTAGTTTCACTCCCATCTTCCAGGTCAGGTATTAAAAAGGCCATTGTTACACAATGTAGTGTAGTGAAGTAGCAAAATCTCAGCTTGATTTCCCACCTGATGGGACATTTTTGACAGCCCTGCAAGAAAAAGTGTTCTCCATGGCAACTTCTAAATTCTGCAACTTTCTGCCAGGGCTAGACTAGTTCCATCTTGATTGCCCATCTGTGAGAGGCACTGTGTTTTATTTAAATGGGCATTTAGTATTTAATTTGACCCGAGTGCTGAAATAGGTTTCAGTTGGAGGATGGGGTGGATTTCTTTGATTACCACTGGACGTATTAATGGAGTTGCTCTTTTATGTCACAGCTCTGGTTGTGTTTGTATTTTACCAGAAGACAATTTAAAGCAGAAAGGCTGCATTTCAGTGTCTTAAATAAAGATTACACTCAGAATGCTTTTCGTTGAAAGCAAGTGCTAACTTTCAATCAATTATCTTCCCTACCTTGGTAGATACCTCCAGATGGTCTGGAACCACAACTCCCAGAATTCCCAGTTGGAATGATCAAAAGCTCATGGGGGGCAGGGCTGAAGAGAGTCCCCAGTGCTTAATATCCTACTGTTTTAAAAGATTACATCTGGTTGGAGGGGCAGATTGTTCTCCAGACCCTTTTCGAAGGGCAGAATAATATTAGGGGCTGTGGACCACAGATCCCCTGAAGCCCTGCCCACTGCTTCTGGGCAGTCTAAACCCCTTGAAAGACACTCAAAGCTGGCTTGATTCCTCTTGCTGATCCCCACAGGAACCCTGGTGCCTAGTCAACCAGTCTCACCCTCTTCTCCCCTTTCTCATCTTCTAGGGCTGATGGGAGTTTCAACCCAGTCCTTCTGGAGAGCAGAAAACCGGGAAAGGATAAGGTGTGCTACAGTTTAACTGTTAGGCAACAATACTGTGCTCAACCACAATACCCTTCTGCGCAATCCTAGCTCAGTGTAGCAACGTATCAGAAAACCAATTAAAAGGTAATTGCTTGTCTTGGCCTCCAGAAAGCTTTCAGGGGATCCTGCTGTGTTCTCAGACATTGTCAACAACTCCTAGATTTTGGCTTTGCAATGGAAGAAGCTTGCCTGCCCTACAAGATACTGTTTGATTAATAATGCACTTCTACCCGTCCCTATATAGAACTAAGTCCCAAAGGATTTAGAGAGGGTTATTGCTAAGTAAATGCTGATAGGATACACTTTCTATCTGCTGAAATACACTGTTTTGATAAAAGATACTTTGTGCCTCCATTTGAAGAGTGTGTGTATTGGGGATGGGGTGGGGGTGGGGGGTGGTGGTGGAAGTATCTGTTCAGCAAACTGTCTTTAAACCAGACATGGAATCTTCAAATATTAAACCTTATTAAAAACAACAGCGTTAAACAGCGATCTAAGTTCAGATTACCAATACTTATACCTCAAAGTGTTTTCAACACTGCGAAGTTAGCTTCTCCAACTTGATACTCTCCAGAGAGATGGGGCCATCTTGGGTCCTTGTTCTCTCCCAATATCCAACCTGGTTTGCATAGATTCAGGTTGGAGAAGGCTGTACTAAGTAGTGACTCTGTGTAGATGAGACTTCTGAGGCTGAGAAAGAAATGGGAATATCTGAGCAGATGGATATTCCAGGGTAAATCTTATCTTGGAGAAAGGACCATCAGCCCTTCAATCTAGCATTCCGGGAACAAGAGGTTCAGATGGCTCTCAAAGCCCCTGCAAAAATGAATTCCCTAATAAATCAGCATTAGAGTTTTAGCTGATTCAATTTCCAAGGTTCTGTTTATTTACCCCTTACCTTCTTGACTGTACACTTAATGAATGAGAGGCACTGTGAATCTCTCTTGGTGGGATGTAATCTGCTATTAGCTTGACTCTCGGCTCATCAATCCCTTTTCACTGGGAGGGTTTGATGAACATGGCCAACTAGAGAAGGAGGACAAGTGGTAGCGGTGATGTTCTTTCAATATGCCATTCGTGTGTTAAGATAGCCCAGAGTGGTAGGGTGACATTTTGGCATCACCTAATGAGGATATCTACTCATGTTGGAACTGTTGGACCATTGATAGATGCATAGGTGTCCGCAGGGGGGATGAAGGAGAGCAACTGGAGAAACGTGCATTGTGACATGACAAACACAACTTGTCCCTCTTATGCATTTACATGTGACATTACAAGGCAGAGCTTGCATCATGTTATTACAACACATGTTTTGTCATTTTGGTTTCATTGTGGTTAGGAACAGACATCTATGATACAATATTCTAGGAGAATCGGCTCCCAGGCCCTTCCAGAGACTGGCCCTGACATAGCCATCCTGGGACTCAAGGATACTACATCATCCTCAGATGAGGATGATCCCAGAAGGGAAAATGAAATTTTGGGCCCAGTATCTGGTGAAGGATGCCAGATACTAATCTTAATCTGACTTTTCTGCCTGGCAGAGCTGGGACACTAGTTTCCAAAACCCATTGGGGAAAAAAAGATGCATTGTCAGAAGACTCATTCTTCACTACTCATTTTCCTTTGTTCCAATAGAACAGAATATGTGTAGCTCAGGGTTGAACTGTGGAGTCCTTGGGGTTCTCTGAGCTTGGTTGTTTGCAAGAAAGCAACCAAGCTCAGAGAACCCCAAGGACTCCACATTTTCCTTTGTTTTTGGACTCCTCTGCCTCTTAGGAGCATTGCATTCCATGTCACTATGCACCCAGTGTTTTTCTCTTGGAAATGATTTTCTCCCACCTATTCAGAGAGCGATTATTTTGATGGCAATGCTTTGTGCATTGACTCTCACTAGAACAATGTTTGGGGGGATAAGAACTCTCTGCTTCTTTGTGGTTTGCAAAGGAGAAGTGCCAATGTGTGTTTGAAAAGCATTGGATCTCCAAAAGCAAGAAGGAATCCAGATTCATTGCAGGTGAGGGGATGGGGCTAATCTAAAAATGACAGCCCACGGTCCAGGTCTTCAAGATGTAGCCCAAAGAGGCATATTCTCAGATGCCAAGATCTCTCCTATTGAGCACTTCCACGGCTATCTCTTGCGTGATTGAGATACCTCCAGAAATACTCTTCAGCCTCCCTATTTAGAACTCAAGAGGAACCCTCCTAATTAGACCAAAGGTCTATCTAACTTGCATATTCCTGAGGGCTTGGGAATCTATTGGCCTCCAGATGAATTGGTCTCTTCAGAAACCCAACTGTCAGCATGGGTTCTGGAGAAGCACTTTGCCTGGAAAAGAGTAGAGCAGGAGTGAAGAAGCAGGTAGAGCTTCCTCAGAGCCAGGAAGTTTTTAGGGGTCTTTCTTTATATCTTTTTTATTGCAATGTCTTATTTTAATAATTCAGTGTAAAAGACTACTGAGAATAGGTGTTAACCAAAGGGGCCACACTTAACACTTAACAAGAGTCTGAGAGGTAGGGCTGCATTACCCACATGGGGATCAAGATTGTCTGATTTTTCTCACTTTGGGGGGGGGGGTCCCCATGGTTTTTAAACTGTATTATGTTTTTCTTTGGACTTGTATTATCTGTGTAGGTTCCTTACCTCATCATGGCAAGAAACTGAGTTGCTGAGTTTCAGCAATAATGCTCTGAGGGAATTCTGGATGGCATATGAAGGAGCCCTGGAGATGGCTCACCCCTGCAATAGAATAGAATAGATTGATTGATTGACTGATTGAATCAGCATTTCTTAAATTGTGGTCCAAGGACCCCTGGGGCCCCCCAACCCTCTCAGGGGTCTGCAAAATCAAAATTATTTGCCAGATATTAAATATATTTGCAAAAAATTAAAAAAATGTCACTCTTCTCATAATTTATTTTAAAAAAATAGAGTTATTTCATGAAAAAAAGTATCGATGTTAATATTGAATGGGGTTAATATTCCTATTTTTATAACATTCAATAAATAAATATTCTACAAATGCATCAATTTTAATAAAAGCTTTTCTGGGGTCCTCCATAATTTTTAAAAGTGGGAAGGGGTCCTGAAGGCAAAAAGTTTAAGAAACACCATCTTAAATAAATCAATAACCTTCTTTCTCTCTTTCCCCTCAGCAAATAGTATTGAGAGGAAGGCTGCCTTTGATTGCTGAAAGGTCAGACAATGTTTAGTAATAGATTAATAACTTTTTAATGTCTTTTTTATTGTGAATCAGCAAGAGAGGCTTTAGCAGAATTTGTCCCATTCAAGCATTGTTGTCAAGGCCACTTTTCTGGAGGAGAATCTTTTGGGGGTATTAAAATCACAGATTTTGTATAGCAATTGGCTTCAGTTTTCTTTTCTTTTTCTTGGAATTGCTCCTATTCAGCCTGTAAGTTCTAGCCCCATGCAAAGTCTTGCAAACCTTTCTTTAACATAGTTAAATAAACATCTAACCCTGAAATCCCCATTGGTGTAAATGGAAGACAGCATATGTTTTGAAACATTGCTGGCAGGAATATCATCTTCACACTTTGCAAGGAGATACTGTTGTGATGGTTGAAATGCAGACAATTGAAACTGTGTCTCAAACCACTTCCAAGGACATTTGGGGAAATAGCATTGTATACTGTGCCGGCTAGCTGGTAGCACCTCACCAACCTTGGCTGATCTCAAAGTTCAGCAGAATCTCAGCTGGTTAGTATTTGGATGGGAGATCACTAGGAACTCCTAGGGCTAAGAAGCTGAGAACATTTCCTGACAAGCCACTTCCATATTGTGGCCAAGAAAATAGCATGGACTTGTCCAAGAAGCCACCTCCAGTTGAGCCCAACTTGAAGGTGGGCTTACCTCTTTCAGGTAAATTTTACAGACCAATTTTGGCTTAATGTGGTCATGAGATTCTTTTGTCCCCTGCATGACAGATTATGCCACAATATAGGTGGCAAAGCTATCATTGTCTTCATATCTCACATTGAACTATTGGCTAACTAATCACATTTTAGTCATAGGTAGTGCGTAGGGTTGCATACCTGGACTGCAAAATTCAGACCTCCACTAGAGGGCAATGAAGAGACAGGTTTTTTCCCCCTGTAACTCTCTCTGTTGTTAGCTAGTGATCATCCGGATTTTTGCAGCCCAGCTTTCATAGCCCTAGAAGTGTGCAAACCCAACAGGCATAGTTAGTTTATGGTTCAGCAACCCAGAAAACAGGGATGAATAAACTGAGATTGAATGAGCTAGGGAAAAGCATATCATGCAAATGGAATTTTCCTAGGGAAATGTGTCCCACCCTGAGGAAAAAAATGGTTGTGAATAGCATGTCCCTTGTGCCACCCTTTTATCACAGCTCTTAGTCAAAAGCATGGATCTCTGTATGCAAATGTAACTTTTTCTTGTCAGAGGCCCTCCATCCTTCATCCCTTGCCAAGCCTCCAGCCTTGCCCTCTGGGGAAGATGGGAATGTACCCAGGGAGGCTGCCTGGGCCCACCTTCTCAAATCAAATCAAAGCAGCATTTGATTCCATATCCCGAGAGAAATTGTGGGAAAAACTGGAGGTCTTCTCAATTGACCGACATCTACTTCATTTAATAAGTATGCTACTGTTGGCCTTGCGGGGTAAACCAGATAGGAACCGCAACCGGATGAGCAAATTCTACTTTATGGTAAAGCTACATTGACAGAATCTTGCAAGTCTGAAGGGACAATTCTCCCCCAGCCCCCGGTCTCCTTTACAGCCTGAGAAACTAGGGAGGGTCTCTTCTGAGCCCTTGCCCCATCTGCTATGCAGCTACGGGCTCAGCTGCTTCTTATCTGACAAGACCCTTGGCAGCGTCTCTGGGCCCTGTCTCCCAAGGTCTTTCCCACCTCCCATTACAGCTACATGAAGGGACCTCACTCAAAGTAAGACGTAACCCCTGGGGTCATCTCACAGTGCCATAGGAACTGAGAAAGGCGTCAAGCAAGGCTGCATATTGGCCCCACTCTTACTTGTTTCTGTATCAACTCCGTGGTGGACCATCCCTGCAACAGGAACTTTCATTCTCCCAAACTTGCTGGAAGACACATCTCTTGTTCTACTCTCTGCAGACCTCTCATGCAGCGATACCTTCAAGTATTAAGTCACCTTAAGTGACTTTCAAGTGGTCGCCTTAAAAGGGCACTAAGAGTGCCAGCACAGCACTGCAAGGAAGACCATCTTCTCCAACGTGGCTTCCTAGGAGTGTGGTGGACTGCTGTGCCCGTGCAGTGGCATTCCCAAACCCATCTGCCAGACCCAAGATTGGGGAAGGCTTTGCCAGCCTTTGGAAACTGGAGAGACGGTGAGACGGTGGCCTCTTCTCAAGGGATTGAAGCCCACCTGCCTCGGTCACCACTGGCCCTGCTGGCCGCCCTCCTCTCCTGGGAGGGGAGAACTACAACTCCCAGCCACCCCCAGGACGGCCCCGGCGAGATGCCTCGCAGGGATGGCTGGGTGGGGGGAGGAGGAGGAGACGCGCCGAAGCCCGGCGGTCTTTGCCGCTGCGCGGCTCGGCTTTCCCCTGCGGTGGGCGACCCCGGCTGACGGCGGCGGCCGAGGGGGAGAAGGGGAGCGCTCGGGACAAGCGGCCCATCCGCCAGGCGGCGGAACCAATGGCAGCAGCCGGGGGCGGAGCTGGGCGGGGATGAAGGATGGAGCTGGCGGCGGCGAGTCCAGGAGAAGCGACGCCCGGGTAGCGCTGCGGCTGGCTTGCTCCGGCGCGCCCGCCCGCCCGCCCGCCCGGAGCTGTTCAGCGCGAAGGTGCTGAGCGCCGCGCCCGCTCCGCCGAAGCCCCGCGCGCCGCTGCCGCGTCTGCTGCTGGAGCCATGGAGCCGGGGGCCCCCTTCTGCCACCGCCAGGCGCCTTAAGGTACCCAGCGTTGCGCGGGCGAGCGAAGGGGTGGGGCGCCCGCCAGCCAGCCAGCCCGCCGTCCCCCAGAGAGGCGCTCGCCCGATCCCACGCCCATCATCCACGGCCGCGGATGATGGGGGCGCCTGACGTTTCTGGCGTGAAATCCCTGGGGCTCGCTCGCCTTTTCTCCGGCCTCAGCGGAGTTGGGAGGTTCCACGGGAAGGGAAACTGGATGTGGCTGGGAAAGAGGGGTCGCAGGGCAGAAGACCCTCCCCGCCTCCTCCTCCTCCTCCTCCCCCCCCCCAGGCCGGCGTCCCTCTCTCTCTCTCTCTCTCGTTCCCCCTCTTTTTCTCTCCGCCTGTACCGCGAAGCCGGTGTCCGCTGAAGGCTGAGCGCCCGCAAAGACGCGCTCCCTTGCCAGCGAGCCGGGCGGAGGCAATTTGAATCGTGGCTTCGCCTCGAAAAGACCGGCCAAAGATGTGTAGATGTGTGTGTGCTGCAAGAGAAAGGGAGACTCTATATGCCGAACACGCCCCCAAACTTGGAAGGTGCGCTGCTTCGCGGTACCCACTTACACACGCACGTGAACACTCCATGGGAGCGCGGTTGTCTTGGGGAGGCGCGGCTCGGCTTGGAAGCAGCCCAGCCAGAGAGTTGCTCCCTCTCCACCCCCCCTTGCTGCCTCCCCGGGTCGGCCTGCAGCTCCCCTCACCCTGGGAGCTGGAGCCCCCCATTTTTGGAGGGCGCCAGGTTGGGGACGTGCTGCTGCGGTGGCAGCAGGAAAGCCGATCGCAAAATGGTTGCCTTGAACGGCCACGGCCCACGTCGCCCCCCCCGCCCTCCAATTCTTGCCCTAAGTGTGGGTTCCGATTCCACTGTAGCCTCCCTGCCCTGACCCCGGGACACTATTTTAAGTTCCAGCTCTCCCAGCGGGGCCCGTGGGGCGGGGGCGGCGGGCTGCGGAGGACAGAGAAACCCGCTGGGGTGGGCGTAGATGCTGGCACGGAGCTGATGGCTGCCGGTGGCCAGATGGCAAGCGAACTCCTCTGTGACTTGGTTTGAGCGATTGCTGTCGTGGCTTGATTGCGCCTTCTCACGTGCGAATCCTTGGCTGCCGGGGTGGATGGGGGGTGGGGGTGGGGGTGGGGGCGGGGGGCGGGAGAACTAGACAGGGTCCCCGAATAAGCTCATCTGCAAGAGAGCCCGCCGATGCCGTTGCGAAGGGCAGGGTTTGTCGCGCTGGCACCTGTTCCCCCTTCAGGGCTTGGATTCTTCTGCCAGAGCGACTCTGCGTGCGCGCGTGTATTGCCCAGGATCAGGTGGAAACGCAGACCGAGGGTGGATCATGGTTGCCCCATTTCTCAGCTCCCTCTGAGCAAGAAAGAGCTTAGCGGCACACAGAGACGAGAAGGCTGGGTACAGAAGCAAGGATAAAAGAGCCAGCTTGAAGTTTAATTCAGGGGAGGACCAGCATCGCCGCCCGGAAGCAGGCAAAGACTCCCCAGGAGATGTGAGGGCAGGTGCGGGGGGGGGGGGGCGGGCGGAGAGGAGCGGGGGGAGAAAAATGCAACCTCCCCAGAAGGGCTTGGTCTCCCCCAGCAGCAGAATGAATGCACCTAAATGAGCATTCAGCCTGAATGGCTTTTTGCTATTGGTTGCCTGAATTAAACAGCATGTCATGCAAAATGTAATAATATAAAGACACCATAATGACCACCCAGGAGCAAATGTTGGTGTGCTGGATAAGCTATTTTGTCTCTGTGTGTGTGTGAGAGGGAGAGAGGGAGAGAGAGAGGGATTTCATGTCACACTTATTAATTTTTAAAGGGTTAGGGGAAGGGGGCTGGGCCAGCTCTAATGGCTGTGGATGGCTGTCCCCTACACAATCATTTTGAAGGCTGGGGCTGTTTAAGAGCCATGTGCAGGCCCCTGCCCTTAAGCCTTTATGGGAGAATTGTGTGTCTGTGTGCATCTCAGCCATGCAGGACAAAGCCGTCTGCCAAAGCTCCCCCCCCCCCGCCCCCTCGGTCTGGCAATCCTGTGGAAATTATCAATCAGATTTCAGTTCCGGCTGGCTGTTTTTCCAATATTCAGCAGCTGTTCTGTTTTCTGATGTATTGCTGTGAATGGATCTTGGCTGAGAAAGGGGGGGGGGAAACACGGGGCTGCTGATCAGGGACAATGCAGAGGGTCTTACGGCTGGTACGATCCCTTTCTTCTGCACCCCAAAACCCTTGCAATCCACAGTGGCTGGTTTCCTTCTTAATGCAGGTTAATGATGTCCCTCTAGACAGGATTATTAATGTGGAGGTAGGTCCTAGTTCCCACACCCATTCTTCCACTGCATGCTTCTGGGTGGAGCAGAAATTCTCATCCAGCTTCTAAGAGCAGGGCTTGGAGGGGATCAGAACTGCTCGCATTAATTAATCCTGAGTAAAATATCTCAATTGTTTGCCTCAGAGCCCAACGTGATGTTTGGATGTCGCAAATACCCACGCCCCTAGGTCTAGCAAACCACCTGTTGCACAAAGGTGTGGCCCACCACGAGCAAATGGACTGTTGCTCTTCCTAGCCGGGGTCTTTTTCTCATATTTGAGGACCAAATGAACAGTGTCTTGCTTCCATGGTTCCACTTCGAGGCCTGCTATTGATCAATGTTGGATCATATTGATGCTGGTTTGGACTACTTGTGCAAGACCATTCATACAAGGAATCTTGAAAGTCAGCTGGGTGGTATTAAAAGCCAGGAAAAGAAACAGCAGGGGGTGGGGGTGGGGAGGAGGAGAAAAATTCAATTGATTTCCAGACCTAGCAGAGCCTTGGCACTTACTAGAAAGCAGAGATGTGACTGTTCAATTTCTTAGCCTTTGATCAGCCAATGTTTGCATCAGATACAGTACAGGAAAAGGAGCTAGGGAGGAGATAGAACAGATTAACAGGAGCTCTTCACTGGAGATAATGATATCTGCAAGGCAGGGTCAAAAAAGTCAAGATTGTGGCCGCAACAGTGTGATGGGAGCTCTGCCTTTTTAAAACATGTGTTGCATGCGTGGGGCACATAAAAAACAGGGCAACTTTGATCATACCGTCTTGTGGTGCGGTCAGAAAAGCCACCATCTTGACTGACCACACCCTCCCTGCCGCTGAAGTGTGTGTGGACTGTCCCATCTGGAAGGGGGCCCGATATTTTGAATGCCTCCCTGGCTTCAAATGCTCACTCTGCTTATTAGATGCGGTCAGGGAGAAATTCTACCTGCAGCTTTTTGATTATATACAGATGAGAGGCAAACTGATGGCATATCAGTGTATTAGTGAGGAAAGAGGAGATGGGAGTGCTCCTCTGTAATGCTCCCAGACATAAAAAACTTCTTCGGGGCACTTCCTTTTTTCCCAAGCGGAGATCTGGCCAAGGTTTTGAGTGATATGCCCCATACTCCAAAACCCAAGCAGGATTTGGGCAGAAGGAGATGAAGCCAGAAGGAAAGCTAGAGTTACAGTCATCAATATTTAATTCCATTGGAACAGGAGGAATTAAATGTAACGTAGGGTCTTGCATTTCCTCAAGAGTTTTCTTCCCGCACGGTTAGCGTTTCTTCCTTAATTTCAGAGTGCCTGAGAGTTTGGTTGAAAATTCTCCTGGGGCTCTTTTTAAATTGTCTTGTGGAAGGTGGAGAAAGGGCTACTGATGGGATTGTGATTTTCTGTTCTCCCAGGCTGCTCACCCTTCCCAAACACAATGCTCTCTTTTTGGGGGGGGGGGCACATAGATCCCATAGCAGTTGACAGAGATGCCTTTTGGGGGCGGGGTTCAAACATGTCAAGATGGTGGCCACAACCATGTAATGGAAGCCCCACCCCTTTTTATCTGTGTTGCATGTGAAAAGGGTGCGGCTTCAATCACATGGTTGTGGTGCCATCTTGATTTTTTTGACCCCCTGCAGACAGCCCTAATGGTTGATGATTTCAAAGAGTTCCTATTTCTCTTCTTCTAATATATTTTCCTCGGAATTGCTTTTCTAGGTGCTTGTTTTAAGTAAGTTGCTTTTAAATTAATCTGCGGGGTGGATGTTCTCAAAGATTTGGTCCAGATGAACATGTCTTAGAAGTTGTGTCAATTTCCCTGGCTTTTGATTTCACTCAGATCCAGGTCCTGGTGGTCTATGAAAATCTATCTGAAAGATCTTATGCATTAACCCTTACTTCTGAGTCATCTTCTCTTCAATGACATTTGATGGGAAACATGAAATACTACTTTTTAAAGCGGTATCTCCATTCTGCAATTCCTTTCCAAAAGAAGTTAAATTAATCCCATTGTTGATTTTTTTTTTCCTGGATGGGAATGAAAACATTTTTCACCTATCTGAATATGAATGCTGTGTTTAACATGGATGCTGTGTGTGTGTGTTTTAAAATAAAACTATTTCAGGGATCCACAAAAGGCATTGAAATGTTTTCCTGAATAAAAATTAAAATATCTCAAAGTTAAAAGTCCCTGAAAAGACATGAAACTCATGTGTTCAGTTTCTGCAAATTTTCTTTTTGGCTTTCTGTTAATATCGGGTCCCGAGGCTTCAGCTCAGCTTTGTATAGGTGATGGATTAAACTTCTACTATCTCAGCCAGTAACCTGTACCAAATTGGGGGTAGATGTCTTACAAGAACTATTTGTTCTGGCCATTTTTTTTTTTTTAATCTGCGCTCAGTCGTTACCGACTCTGCAGTGACTGCTTGGATGAGTCCTTTGCAGTTTTCAAGGCAATTGTTTCGGAAGTGGTTTGCCAGAGCCTCCTTCCTAGGGCAGAGCCCAGCTGGCGAGCGCAGGAGGCGGGGTTTCCGTTGCTTCGCACCCTTTTCAGGCACGCGCGGTTTTTCGCGCTTACCGGCAACTGCTCCCGACTCCTTTTTGCAAGGCGCCGCCAGCCCACCGTGGTGAGAGTACCCATTTATCTACTCATGTGAGTTTTCGAACTGTTGGGTTGACAGGAACTGGGGAGGAAACAGGAGCTCACCCTGTTTAACGCGAAGGCTGGACTCGAACCGCTGAAGCATCGACCATTTCTGGCCGGCAACTTTCAGCGTCATTAAGCCGCTGCGCCACCGCGTCCCACCTCTGGCCATATTTAATCTGTACCTAATATAGCATTCTAGCTAGATAGCGGCACCTAGCTGATCTTGGATGATCTTGGAAAGCTAAGAAGGACTGGATCTGGCTAATGCTTGGGCAGGAGATCTCAAGGAATGCCTAAAATTATATGCTGGTCTAGAATGGAAAGTTAGAAGAATCTCACTGCTATTGCTAACCCCCTCCCCCCGACTCCCCACATAGGTATTTCTTCAAAGTGTCCATACATCAACTTGACTAAAAGACGATTTTATCTTTCCCTAAACATAATGCAGGTTTTATCTTTAATCTAGACATGAAAAGCTGCATGTGTGTGAGGACATAGAGCTATTTTATATATTTCTTAGAAGTCTTTTCTCCTTCACTTGGTCAAGTGCAGCGAAAAATAAACACTGGATTAAGGCAGGATGATCTGAGGTCCCATTAAATAATCATCATCTCTATCTCCTGCTTCTTCCGCGAGTTATAATCTTGGCTCTGCTTAGCTTCTGATTTTGTTACTGATGTGGATTTAGTTATTTATTATTAGCTTTTTTCTTTCTGTTTGATGTTGTACACCACTCTGAGTCTTTTGAGATTGGGGTGTGGGTTGCAAGCACCATAGATAAGGAAATAAAAATCAATAAAAATGCAAGGGGGGTAGTGTGTGGGTGGGTGGGGAGAGAAAAAAGTGCTGCACACTTTGTTCAGGGTCTTTGGGAGAAAGGAACATGTATGTAAATCAGCCCAGCAACCCAAATCTCATTGAGTTAAATTGGTGTGCACAATAGGGAGAGATGCATTTCTTTTTCTGTCTGCTAAGTGCAGAATTTACTCATGAGTAATCTGTTAAAGACTGTGCAAGGGTGGGGGGATGAACAAGAAGTAGACAAGGCCAGAAGCAAAAGTGAGACCCCCAATTCTCTGAAACCCCTCTTTCCTTGCTTCCGACATGTTCACCTCTCTCTGTATTCCTTTTTTAAAAAATGCATTTGTATGAGTTTTTTCAAAAGAAGGAAAAGATATAAATAGGCAAAAAGGGAACAGAGAGAAGGAATGAAAAAGTAAAATACAAATGAATAAACATGGGATTTACAAATGTCATCTTATAGGTTATCATTTTCCTGGGTATTGTTATCAATTATAGCGGATACCTGAAAATATCATATAATTTTAAAAGACCGAAAGCCACTGAAAAGGCATAAATATCAGGAACCGCGGTCAGCACAGTCCTCTCTCTGTATTCCAAGCTGCAGGAAAGGACCGATCAGTTTGGGCTGATCTTTTATAAGTTGATTGCCGCTCCCAGGATGATGATTTCAGACTCTTAATTTTGAATATGACAAATAGTTATAATAATTAAATGCGGGAAAGGAAAAGAACCACATTAACCACAAATAATTTCAATTGCATTTAAATGTAAAAATAAAAATCAAACTAAGTTCTTCTCTGGACACCATTCTTATTTTAGGTCCTTGTGGTTTATAGGAAGGCAACTCCAACGAATTCTGAAATATGTGTCTGCAATTGCTTTTCTGTTACTCTTTGTAACTGTCTAGATCTTGATCAGAATTGCTGGAGATGTGCTTATGGAAGCTTTGTGACGATTTTTAAAAGCCCTGAATGACTGTGTGTATGAATTTTGATCAATAAGCAATTAGGGAGAGGTGGTTCAAACTTTCTCCCCCATATGGAGTAGTTCTGATTCAGATTTAAGTCCTGCACGATTACTTCTGCATAAAACTGGAGAGGAAGTCACAGGGGTGTCTGCAGGGTCTGGTCCAAAAAATCAAGATAGCTTCGCACATAAATATTGGGTGGAGGTTGAACACACCATCATGGCTACCATCTTGATTTTTGGACCGTACCCTGTGGACATCCCTAAGTTGTATGCTTGGTGTCCAACATTTCACGTAATTTGACTTGCTAAGTTGGCTTTCATATAGCATTATGATATTATTTGGCTTCGATTTAGTGCAGGGATGTGCAACTTTCCTCTGCCTTGGTTAAAGGCCGTAAGGAACTGGTGCAGACTGGGTGAGCAGGGCCAAATTTTTTACAGCTGGTTTTTTCCATATGGGGATTCTGTGCATCACGGATTGTTTACAGAGTGGGTTGGCTCCAGGTACCAATTTCACTCCTTAACTCACCCAAAATGGGAACTGCGAGGCCCAAATTGTGAGGAGTATTTGGATTTTTAAGGGATGATATTCCTCCACAGGAAATATTACCTTCTCCCAGCTCTGTAAAGATATCTATTTTTCCCCAAATGAAAAAAAGTTCAGGAGAGCCACAAATGAGAATCTGAGAAGGCAGGTTGCCTACATGGCGTAGGTTGTTGTGGGAACCCAACCAGTGTGGTTTAATAAGCATGGTTCACACTAACCTACTATCATACTAATGTACTGGGTAAACTCAACCAGTAGTGCTTTATTCTGTAAACTGCAGTTAAAGAAACAGGGATTAGTGAAATGCATGACCGCCCGCCATTGTCATATAACAAATCTGGAGAGAAAAAGGATTTGCATTTCTTCTGGCCAGAAGTTATAGCATTGCTAGATTTCCTTCTGTTCCACCATGACACCTTTGAGATGGAAAATCGTAGTTTATTGAAAAGATGCTACTTTTACTACCCCTGCATTACTATCTCACATGCTATGTCATAGCCAGAGCATTCGCACTGACAACAGGTTCCAAACTTAGTGTCCAGCAAAACCCTGCGGGGAGTTACGAATGACATCTGCAATTGCATCTAAGGCAAAACCAAGCTGTCATTTTTTTCCAGCTGTTTTCTCAGTGAAAATTGCTTTCCTTTGCACATATTCAGTCTATGGAAAACGGTTTAACATATCTGCTGCTCAAGCAATTCTCTGGTGGCTTTTCTTTTTTTAATATACATTCAGTAGCTTTTTAAAAAAAAAAAATCTAATCAGTGTTTAGCATCTGTAAAAATCATCACGATCATCATCATCATAAATTATATTCCAGGTTTCTCTGAGAAAAAGTGGGGTAAATAGGAATTTCTGCTTATTTCATCCCCACAGAAAGAACCCTGTGAGATGGTTGTCTTGATAAATTAGAAGGACCTATCCGAAGGACCACTTTTTCCCAGTTACTTCTACCCAACCCACCAGATCAGGGAGGCAGGATATGTTACGGGTCCTCCCCATTAAGGAGGTTCATCTGGTGGGACCAAGAAAAAGGGCCTTCTCTGTGATGGCTCCCTCCCTCCCGAAAGGCCCTGAAGTCACGGTTCTGACAGCAAGCAAGCGTGGGGATCCCAGGTTGATGCGGAGCCCATCAAATGGCTAGTTTGAATGTGTTGTTGTCACCAGGGGGGTGGGGGGAGTAGTGGGTTTTATATTTGGGGCCTGATTTTTGTAAGCCACCCAGAGCCACTGTGTGTGAATTGGGTGGCCATACAAATTCAATCAATCAATTAATTAATTAAAATCATCAAGCACCTTGAAGGGTGATTGTATCTCCCTGCGAGGATGTCCATGGGTCTTCTAAAAGATCAAGATGGCAGACATGCCAACATGATCGAAGATCCACCCCTTTCTACATAGGTTGATGCACATAAAAAGGGGGCAGATCTTGGTTCGCACAGGCAAGGCCACCATCTTGATCTTTCTGAACCATAGCCCCTTGCAGATACCCTTAATTTCTGGTTTGAGTAATAAACCAGACTGAGTTTCAGCTTGTTGAATCAGATTTGCCTAGGCCAGTGTTCTCCAAACTTGGCCACTTTAAGATGAGTGGACTTCAACTCCCAGAATTCCCCAGCCAGCCATGCTGGCTGGGGAATTCTGGAAGTTGAAGTCCACTCATCTTAAAGTGGCCATGTTTGGACAACACTGGCCTAGGATGTATCTCCGTAAAAATTTTTTATCATGGACGCACGTACTTCAGTGTGACAGAGGAAGTGTTCAATTGTAAACAGTGAAAGGGAATACTTGTTCAAACAAAAGCTATTTCTAGCAAGCCTCTGAAGTCATGGAAATATGATCAGCAAATGGCAAAGCTGCAGTGTTGGAAAAAGGATCGGAGGCCCGACTCACACATCAGATGAAGGGAGAACACCGAAAGGAACAGGATGGTGACCAACAGATGCACAAACAAGCAGAGATTAGGGCTGGAGAATGATGCAAGTTGGAGGAACACATCTCAGGCTGGAGGTGCTTTCTGAAGCATAGACCTGGCCAAGATACACTCTAAATTTGATTTAATCT
Source organism: Python bivittatus (assembly GCF_059951505.1). Taxonomy (NCBI): domain Eukaryota; kingdom Metazoa; phylum Chordata; class Lepidosauria; order Squamata; family Pythonidae; genus Python; species Python bivittatus. Next base: position 4,494,827 of record NW_028277042.1, on the reverse strand, counting down.
ACATTCAGATTGAATTAAAATTATGTTGAACTAGGAAACATATACTCAGTTAAGACAGTTATATATTTAATATATTATTGACATATTGGATAATTAAATATACAGACATTGTATTAAGTTAACTTTATGATATTCCTACAATGCCAGTATATTTAATTATTTCCTCTTTCGGTCCCATGAACCATGACTGTCTGGAGGCAGCTTTGGGAAGAGCAGCCATTGGGTGAAAGGAAAAACCCTTCCTGATAGCTGCTGTTTTCTTGGAGTGCCACCACAGGCTCCCAAATGTTCATTATATGCTCATTAGGACAAAAGGTTGAACGCTCCTGCAGAAGGAATTTATGGAAGGCCACTCCCGTGCCAAGAGCAGGCAGGACAAAACAGGCAAAAGATGGGACCAGAAGCAAAATGGACAGGGTCACCCCTCATCTCTTCCTTGCACAGCTCTTTTTTTTCTTCTGGTATTTCCCTCCACATTTTTTGCCCTCCCCCCTCCCTCTCTGCACTGTGTCCTCCCTCCCTCCCTCCCTCCCTCCCTCCCTCCTTCCTTCCTTCCTTCCTTCCTTCCTTCCTTCCTTCCTTCCTTCCTTCCTTCCTTCCTTCCTTCCTTCCTTCCTTCCTCTTGTTAGCAAGTTATTAGGGAAGGGACATATAGCTTTTTATCTAAAACTCACCCTGCTCATAGGCTGAATCTACATTCACCTGTGAGTGTTCTGAGCTGGTGATTTTCTGATTTCAGAGCAGGGATGGGCAAGTGGTGGCCCTCCAAGCACACAGAGCCCCCTTCCTGTGGCCCTCAGAGCCTCACTCTGAACCAGAATCCCCAAAAGCCAAGAATCCATTTTCCTGCGATTTGACTGAAAAGAGAAGAAGTATAGTATAAGCTCTAAATCAGACATATTGTATTAAATAAACCAAGAAACCCCCAAATCCTTGGATAAACTCAGCTTCACCCACATGTGGGATGTGGTTCCACCTACTTCATGGTCTGCTTAAATGTGAATTATGTAGTCATGAAGATTTATCTATCTATTTAGCTACCTCTCTCCAGAAATATTGATCCAGATGATGGGGAATAGTGTTGTGTTCAGGGCTTTGTTGAGAGATGGCAGGAGTGAATTTGTGCCCTGGTTCTAACTTCTTTAATTAGCTTCACCATAAATCAGTTCAGTACATAAACAGCGATGACACACAGTCTGATTACTGTATCTCAAGAAGAGGAAATTTGCAGGGTGAGGTTTGTCAGAGGGTTCTTGTGTGTACTGGGCCTGTGGGAGTAGCCAAAGAGGAGGAAGGCAGTCCAGAGCAGAAGGAGTCCCCAAGTACCAGTTCAAGAGATGGTCGAAAGGCATAAATCAGTCCATGGGGCAAGAAGCCAGGAAGCACTGGGAACCTGAAGCCAAAGAAATGCAGGTCATGAAGCAGAAAAGTTGCCTCCAACAAGGAGAGGCCTGGGAGATGGTTAATTAGGGGAATGGCTGCCTCTTTCACTCAAGAAGTCACAAAGATTTCCATCACAGCCCACCTCTTTTTAACTAACTTCTTGCTTTAGGACTTGGCTCAGAACCAAAGTAGAATCTGACTCTGTCTTAGCAGAGTCAGTACCTACCTGTACTAAGTCAAACTCAGGAATTGCCTCAAGTAGTTGATGACAACCCAGCAGTTCCCCAAATACAGTTTGGCAGTCCCCCAGGTTCTGCTCTCCAATTTCAGAAGCTAGGGAGTCCACAACCAAGAGAGTTCCTGTCCTTGTGTCCAGCTAATGAACTTCCCAATAGTATTTGGTGGCCCCTGTGATGCTGAATTAGGTGGGCCCTTTATGTGGATCCAGCCACAGAGCTCTTCTTGTTCGTTATTCTAGCATCCTGCATGGAAAGGAAGACTGTTGCACTGTGACAGAAATTACAGAAAATGCTAGGCTCAAGGTTCAACCTTGCCAAGAATGGCTGGAAAACACATTGGTTTGGGAAATTCATGCTAATCAGTAGAATTATCTTTCTCAATTTGTTTAGGAATTCTGGGAGTTGTAGTTCCAATATATCTGGAAGGTGCCAGGTTGAGAAAGTTGACACCACAGGATAAGATAGACTTATAGTTGTTTCCACCGTGGCATTCTGAAATGAGATATGTTGGCTACCTGAACTTCATGACCTTTGGGGAGTTTGGCCTAAAGCAAGCAGAACAATGTCTTCACTGAGCTGAGGGTGAAGATAGATTACTATCATCTTGCTTTTCTTAAAAAAAAAAAAAGCTCCAATGAAATTACCCAATGTGATACAGATAGTCTCCTGGTTAAGAACACCCGGCTTACAGAGAACCCATAGTTAAGAACAGAGCCTACTGTAGCAAAATTCGAGTTAAATACACAAAATGGTTCAAGTTAATTACGCAATACTACTTATACAGTATTATTCAATAATACTGTCCGGCTTATACACAAATTTGACTTGAGGACAGACCTTGGGAATGGAACTCCTTCTTAAACTGGGGGCTACTTGTAATTTAAAGACTTGTAGCAGAATCCCAGAAATACACTACATGTGTGAATGGAGGGCACGTAGTGTTTCTTTGATATAGTGTAGCAAGTAGGAGGTCTTTGAAACCGTCAAATCTCTGTAAGCAATAAGACAGACTTTTTTTTTTAAGGATGGAGCTAAATCTTCAAAGTCCACAAATTGGCAAACTGGAACTATAATTTAAATTTAAGTAATTCTTGAAAGGGTTGTTTTGCAAGACAGAATCCAAAATAGATGGAGGGACAACAAAGATGGTCTTTAATTCCTCTTTGAATGAGTTTACATTGCGCTACCATTGATGAGAAAATTAGAAGCTGTTCATGTTTCAAGAAGGTAATAGAGGGTAATTCAAACTAATAGAGCCTGGGGTGGTCTCAAGATTTTTCAAATGGCAGAGAGAAAATGTTTAGTCAAAAGGAGACCCAGCAGCATTCTGACATGGTGCTCCTAAATATATGAATTAGGGGAAGGAAGGACTTTGAAGACTGTGGGAAAGACAAAAAGGGGCCAGTGCAGGTCTCACGTTGGCCACCTCTGACTTAGAGGAACACTCATTCTGTTTTAATATATCAATATCTCAAGCACTTAATTGATCTTTAATTAAGGTCTTACATTAAGTGAGCTCGATTCCTGGGGACTCTATGGATCAAAACAGATAAAGTTCAGTGTTGCCTTCTACCAGACTATCTTCCTGACTTCTCTGTCTAGCCTATAGCTTTAGGGTTTCCTAGTGGTCTCCCAGCACTACCAGGTGCAATCCAGCTTAACTTTTCAAGATCAACCATGGTTGAATCAAATGCTCATTTTCAGCTTCAGGGAGGTTTGGCCTGATACGTTTTGAGTCTGGCCGAGGAGGGCCACTAGTTGAGGTTTGATGAGTGCGGTGCATCAAAGCAGAGTTCATCCTAGCACATCTGTCCAACTAGTTATGTGCTCCAGATTAGTGGACAAACAAGATGTGATGGTGACACTCATCACTTTTTGTCATCCCAAACAGCTGATAGCCAGAGACAGCACATTTCTGTAGGAGCTTTGGAATGGAGTTATGACCTCTTGTAGAAGGAATATCAGCACAGGTCACCGGACCTAAAAATCGTTTTGATTGCAGCTCTAAACCTGGTGGAGCATTTCTCTGAAAGCAAATCATAGCCGTGAGGAAAGAACTGGAGCAGGGGAGGAAAGGATTAAGCCACTCGTCCTTCCTTACTTCATAACTGACAGTTCAGCTCTTCCTCTCCTCTACAACAGCCTGCATTTGCAATTTTAAAACATGCACATTCAGTCTGTAAAATAAACAGACATACAGGGTGAGGAGGCCTCCTGAGCTCCTTGGAGGATGGGTGGGAGGTGAAAATGAAGCAATCATTTATTCAGGTAACAAAATGACATGTTTCTTCAGAGGAAGTGAGATTTAGGGTAGGCTGGGATAAAAGAGACATCACATTTGTAGATAGGTAATGCTCCCATTGTTTCATACAGTAAATGTTTCATTCTCCAAGGAACATTATTACCAGCCTGTGGAGAACAGAGAAGCGAAAAAGAGTTGTCAGCATGTTTTGAGCGGCAGGGGATAATCTTGAAATGTTTTAACCAAATTTGAGCTGAGTTGCAATCAAGCTTGTTCTGGAATGGCACACTTTTTTCTTTTTTTAAAAAGAAGCTCGAGGAAAATATTAGCAGTTGTAGATGGTTTCTGACCAGAGGCACAGGAAGCATAATGGAGTTGTTCATTCAAGGTGCTGTCAAATAATTGGCTTCTACCATTCTGCAGCTCTTTTGCCTTTTCTGACTTTCAGGGGTGTCCACAAGGTGTGGTCAAAAAAGTCAGATGATGGCCACCATGGTGTGATCAAAGCCCCAAAATTGTCACACATAATGTGTTGCAAATAAAGATGGGCAGAGCTTTGATCTTGCTGACATGGCCACCATCTTGACATTTTTGACCATACCCTGAGGACACTTTACAGTTGCTTTTCTCTAGCCCCCCAAAAAGAGACCTAGAATGATAAAATGAAGGGTGGCAAGTGTATGTGGATTATACCCCCTGTAAAATTCTGAGATGGAAGTAAGACAGTAGCACAAAATCAATGTGGACCAGTAGGAACTGGTTTAAGTTCAAGATGGTGAATGCAAAACTGTTCAACACCCAGAACAACTAAGACCATTCTCTCACCTCCATATTAGTATTTGAATTATTCACTCACTTTTTAATAATTTTAAAAGGTAAGATCTCCTCTGAGCCAAGTTCAAGTCCATGTTGTGTTCTTAGCACCATGGCAAACAAATTTTGCTGTTGTATTCTTCAAGGATGATGCTTCATTTCCTAGTCTAGCCTATAACCCTAGTAGTTTTTGGTCGCCTTCCATCCAGGTACTCACCGCATAAAACTGAGGCTGCTTTAGCCTTTTGGACTCAGCCAAAGCTGGCTAGCCATTGCCACTTTGCTGGCAATTTTAGTTTTATATGCCATTGTTCTTCTATTTTGCTATATAAGCAATCTCCTTGTTCACAGTATAAATTTAGCTTAGCTATGAACTTTGCCTTCATTCTAAGACCATAAGATTGTCCCTATAGTGATCTTGGGTTGCAGAAAAGGAGTCCATGAAAATGTCTTCCCCAACTTCATTTCTGTCGTTATCAACAGAGCACTTTTGTGGTGAGTGGAAGGAGAGCAAAAGCTGAACAAAGATCCCACGTCTTCCAAATTTCTTAGTGGTGGCTTCAGTGATCAAAGCCTACCTTCATGCACACTATTTAGAACCACAAATAGTAACAACGAGCCAACAAGTTAAAATACTAATGATTAAGTAAGCTGATACAACTAATTAATGGCAGCAGCATGATCATCCCAGACTACAGCAGTCTTCTCAATCTTGGCCACTTGAAGATGTGTGGACTTCAACTTCCAGAATCCTGGGAGTTGAAGTCCACACATCTTCAAGTGGCCAAGGTTGAGAAACACTGGGCTAGAAAGTCAGATATTTTTGTGCTGTTGTTTTTTTTCCCTGGGGCCAAACAAGGTACTCCCAGGAACCTAAGAAGCAGTGGGGGAGGGAAATAGTCTAGCCACATATTGATTGATTGATTGATTGATTGATTGCTTATGTGCCATCAGGTTGGTGTTCATTCAGTGATAACATAGATTTTCTCCATGATGATCTGTCCCTAACCTGGTCTTTCAGGTCTTCCAACAGTGCACTCACTGCCACTGTAACTGAGTCCATCTACCTTGCTGTTGGTCATCCTCTTCTTCTCTTTCCTTCCACCATTCTGAGCATCAGAGCCTTCTCCAGAGAGCTGCTGGGTCTTTACATAATATGTCCAAAATAGGATAATTTGAGCCTGGACATTTGGGCCTCAAGTGAGAACTCTGGGTTAATTCTTTCGATGATCCATTTGTTTGTTTTCTTGGCTGTCCATGGTATTCTCACCCATTTTAAAAAGGGTGTCTGCAGGTTGAATTAAAAAAGTCAAGATGCAACCATGGCTGAATGATGGAAGCCCCATCCCATTTTTACATGCATAATGGATGGAGCCTCCATCATATAGCAGTGGCTACTGTCTTGACTTTTTTGACTCTCCCTGCAGACAATCCTGACCCGCAAGGAACTAACATTCAGTTGCGAGTTGGGTGGCATATTAAGTTAAATAATAATAATAATAATAATAATAATAATAATAATAATGATGATGATGATGATGAAGAAATTACTACCCCAGTATCACTAATTTTCACATACAATTATTTTCAATGAATAGTTAAAACTTGCATCTCTTGTCAACTTTCCCTAATACATAAAATTCTGCATGGAACTTTCACGTAATGGAAACTTTTAAAAAAATCTAATTGTCCCTTGCCACATGGGATATATCTTTAGTAAATGTAATTGTCCATGGCATTTGGGCTTTTTCTTCTTCCTCTCTCCTTTTTTAGTGTGCAATTCTAAATGTACACTTTTTGGATGTACAGTTTTGACTGTCAAAAAATGCTTCTCCCAACACAATTCCTTTGCTTTTGTAGAAATGTGTATTGCTTACTTTTACATCCACAAGAGGGGTACTGTCAAAATCAAGAACTAAAAAGAAAAAGAACTCTGTAGCCATCTTGACATGTTGAGTGCAATTTAAAAAAAAAATGCTCTCCAAAAATGAATGGCTCTCTCAGTCTACCTTATGAACTACCTCCACAGAAGACTATTATATATCTGTCTGATTCACATACAGGGCTATCTCAAAGGTAGTCTGTTTCAGGTGATTAGGCATGAGCCATTCTTGGATTTTGTATAAAACTCAACTGGGTTTGCTTTAACCACTCAGAAAGATTAGCTGCAATGTTACCAACCCAGCCATTTCTCCCCAGAATAGGATTATTGAATTTATGGAAATAAGTTTTGGTTTGAGCCAGAAGTGAGACCTGTTCAGAAACCTTTCTTTTTAATTAAGTGGAATTAGGTATTTTCAGCATGCAAGTTCAGTGCACGTCTTACCCTATAATCCATTTATTAAACTGATGTACAAATGCTGGAAATGTAATAATAAATTGTTCAATATGCACTTGGCTTCAGTGGAGGTTAATTCTTCACGAATGAAATTGCTGTGGTTATTACTTGCTAACTATAGGAAAGTCATTTTGGACTAGTTTAGTGTGACCTGAATGGTTTTTGTGCAAATGAAACTATAATTTCCAAGAATTTCTTATCTGGAGCATGACCAATTGCCATTCTTTCTCCATTATCATTACTTTCCTCTCTTTTTAACTGATTTTTTGAAAGCAAATTGACGTTATTAAAGATATTTTTGTCCTAAAATCATCTTTGGAACTCTGTACATTTCATCACGGCGGTTGGCAACATGGAATCCAAAATATTCCTATGCCTACAATGAACACAATCTCATCAAATCTGGCAACAGTCAAATCTTGCAAAGAGTTCTGTGTTTTTGCATGAGAACTCAATCAATTCTGATTGATTGAATTTTTTCTACATTTACATATTTTCTAGTGGTGTGGCAATAGACTGGGATTCACCTTCTCAAGGGGTAGTGAGTAAGGAAGATGACCCTGATGGAAATATGCAAGAACCATTAAATAGGCAAAAGGGGCTGAAACATTCTTTAAGCCCAGAACAATGAGACAACATTCAAAAGAGGCTCAGACAGACACCTCCCTGATTCACTCAAGTATAAGAAGGTGAGGAGGTCCAGCATAATCGGATTTGCAAGGTTCTGTTATTATGACCAATCTCAATAAAAAGAGTTTTAGCCTTCTTGTGGAATTGATTTCCTGGTCTGGTCTACCTAGTGGGGCTGACACAAGGTATGGAGGTGATGTGATCTGCCTATTTGAAATACTTCATGTCGGTTTGAGTTTTCAAGTGGCATTTCCATGAGACAGAAGGAGCTTCAGGCATGTACAATACATATGCAGAAGTCTCTTCTGGTGCTTCTAGTAGCTGACTGGATATGTCAAAAAGGTTTGGAGTGCGTGCAGTTCATATACAAAAGCCTCATCTGTACACTGAAAGTACCAGGGGAGGAGAACTGAAGCAATATGACTGCTCTCAGGTTCCTTCTACAGGCTAGATTGGAACCAAATCAATAGGCACATATGAATTTATGAACTTGTGATAAGGCAGTTTCATTATAAAAAAGGGAAGGTGCTACAGTATTATGAAAGAATGCCACTTACTGCTGTATATCAAACACGAGCTCTATTTATAATAGTATTCACATTTCTCATGCCTCTTTCTCTCTACAATTCTTTGTAAAGGGTTAGAAGTGATTTTCTTTGGTCATGAGATGCAGTATCCATCTGTTCCAGTGTTGGTAACAGCCAGAACTAGCACTAGTTTGCTTTTCACTGTGTGATAACTTTTACAACTGCTTTGCTTTGTGATGAGAGGTGAGCAGCTGGCATTTTTTTCTGAGAAGCAGCATTAAAAGGGGGCTTTGCACAAATATTCATTAAAAGGAAGTTCTCTCTTGATCACTTTGAACACCTGGAGCTTTGAAAAGGAGTCTGCTGCTTGAAAAACTGGCTGTCCCCTGACCCCAGTTCCTGGAAATCAAAGAACTGTTATGTAGGCTTTAGAAATGTTGAAATCCCCCAACCTATTTAAGGGGTCCTCAGAGGAACCATTTGGCCCAATGTTCTCTGGGGCAGATAAATTCTTTGAGAGGATCACCAGCAGCCTGGCCACCATTCTGCATCCTCTGAGAGCCATGAACTTACCATCCTTTCAAGATACGATGGGAACATATTGCCCTTAATTACTGAATGGTGAAGAGGATGCTACAGAAATAGTTTACAGAAGGAAAGAAGAAGGAAAGAAAATTATCAGAAACTTTCTTCAGAGGTGGAGATCCTGAAGTTTTGACTTAGGTCACATAATCGTTTATAAGTCAGTGTTTAGCTACATAGCCACATAGCTTTTTATGTGGAAGAGACATGATTTTTTCACTTAATGTGGCCCAAGCCCAAAAGGGTTTTGCTATCTTTCAGAATTAGGGTTCACAAAATTGCTTTTGGGGGAGGAGAGCTTGGAAAATTAATAAATTTTGGAAAATTTCACTGGTGCCTTCCTTTAGGGTAGGGTTTCTCAACCTTGGGAACTCCTGGCTGTTTTAAATGAAAGCCACTGGCTGGCTGGGGAATTCTGGGAGTTGAAGTCCACCCGTCTTAAAGTTCCCAAGGTTGAGAAACCCTGCTTTAGGGCAACACAGAAGGCCTTTGAGAACCAAACAGGTTGGCGCTATGTATTAAACCTATGCAGAGGAGTGAAAATGAAGGACAGAAGCTTTCTGAAGTTCTCAGAGTTAATTCACAGTGAATACATCTCCGTCTCTCTCCCTCTCTCTCTGGGCTCAGACGCCCCCACCCCCCCAGCCTTCAAGCTTAGCTGAATATTATTGAAGAATTTTGAACCAATGACAGATCCTGGCTATTAAAGTGAAGAATGGCAAGATTTCCCGTTTGACGGTCTCTTCATTAACTAGATGTAAATGTCTCAAGGGATGTATGGATGCAAAGGTTTTGTTTGCATAAGCTACATATACCCACAAGTAGGTATTAGGGGAGGGCAGCATTTTGGATTCCATTTGCAAAACATGCTTTGCAGCACACGGGATGCAGACACAGTACTGTATGTGACCCTTTGAAGCAGCTGTTTTACCCCCCATCATTGCAGCTTTCGGTCTCCTGAATGTGCTGCATGATCCTGCTTTAAAGAAGTTGCACAGAGGTGCAGGGTTTGGGTTCCCACATAGCTGCAATCTGACATTTTAGGAGTGGATGGCTTGCAGGCATAGGTGATGCACTCTATCCCTTTTTTGCATCCCTTGGAATGCATAATGAGAATTTATTCATTTGTTAAATGTAAATGCTGCCCATCTCCCCCAGAGGGAGGGAGAATTGAGCCAGGGAAAGGCACAATTTGCCAATAAAATATACAAAGCCCATGTAACAGTGAGAGGCATCCAAGCCTTTATGATCCAGTGTCACTAGGATCAACTAAGAATGAAGTCTGAATCTAGATCCCTTGGACCTTCCCCTATTCATTCCCTTTTGATATTTCCTCTCCATCTACCTTTGAGATAAATAAGCAAAGAGAACCGTTTGGCACATATTTGGTAAAATGCTTTTCACATACGCCTGGAGGGTCCCCCCCCCCCCTTCTTCTTCTTTTTTAAATGAACATAAAAAAACCTGTCAAATCCAGACTGGCTTCTTTGCATCATGAAACACGGTGGTCTTCAAGGGATGAACCCACATGCAGGAGGAATAGCACTTCGGTCTCTCTAAATGAGTTGATTGCAGGGTTCAGCTGCCTCGTGTCGCCCAACAGTGTTCTGAAGAGATGAGATCCCTGCAGATAATTGCCGTACCGCCCTGTTATTATGCTCCCTCTGAAAGGCCTTAAGTGTAAGCCAGTGTAAACCGACTGTTGATTGGTACTTGTTTTTTACAAACCAGGAACCGTCCTTGAGCTGGGTGGGGGAAGGAGAGACCCAAGTATTTATCCAGAAGGTACAGAAAAGTGCAACAGAAGAAGAGATAAAGAGCTGTTTTTTCTTACTCAGAACTGAAGACCGGAATTGGCGTAGCTCCTTGACCCACACCTGTCTCTGGCTTCTTAGACAGCAAGGAATATGCCTGCACAGTTACGTCTCGTGTGCCAGAAGCAGCCATTTTTGACCTAACTGACTCTGGCAATAGTTACCCAGGCTTTACTTACAGCCTAACATGAGTAGTGCCATAAGCTGCATGGGGGGTTACCCATATGGTAGGGTCAAAAGCATCAGCTGGTGCAAAATACAGCAGCTGTATTACTCACGGGCCCGGTATTGCGTCTGTGTTGAAAGACCTGCCCTGGTTACCCCTGGTTTTCCAGGCACAGTGTGAGATGTTGGTTTGGACCTCTAAAGCTGTTGATGACATAGGCAGTCCCTCATATAACTAGGCCTCCCTCTTAACACTGAGATGTAGCTTGTGTCAGTTACTCGGTAGCTGAGCAATCTGTCAGGGCCAGCCCAAGAACAACGATGAAATAGTCCAGTTGAGTACAGTTCCTTTATTTGCTTACACCTTATAAACAGAATCTTGCCAAACTTAATCTATATTACAGCAACTAGTGGATATACCCTGGGAGATTCTAGGGAGTAGCTACCCTGAACTTCTTACTCTTCTCATGCTCCCCCTGCGGACTGTGTTGCCTCTTGCTTCCTCCCCTTCCTGGAATATACCCCCTCCTTCCTGATAGCCTTGATCTCCCACATCACTCTCCTCCTCGTAGATACATTCCATCACACAATCCCGGGAAAAGACCCAGCTGCTTTAAAGAGTTGCAGAGAGTGTTCCACTGGCTCCCTTCATGGTCCAAAGCATCTCTTCAAAATTGGATCCAAAGTGGTCCACAGCCTTGCTCAGAACGAACCCATCCAGAAAGGATCTTAAGCAGGAAAGAAACTTTTAGAGATGCTGCCAGTTTCTGAAATCCCTTGCTGGGCACATGAGAAGACCTTCTGTGTTGCTCCCAAGCAACAGAATGTGCTGCCTTGCGAATGATGCTCAGCCCCCACTTTTTCTCTTTTTAGGAAAAAAGTCAAGGCTTTTCAGACTGAGTTAACCAACAGTGCTTTTTCCTGCTGTTATCAGATTTTAATTGCTTGTACTTTACCTTTTATTGCTAACTGTGAACAGAAAGACAAGGTATCAGTTGAAGTAAGAACAGTAATGCTGATAAATTGGGCCTTGTGGCCTTTTCTGTTGTGTACTCTACAATCCTTGGGGGCCAGCTCTAACCTGTGGGGGTGAGAGTTTGCCCATAGCCATTTGTGAGATAGCCTGGCCTGTTCTCTCGAACAGCAGTGTAGCATTTGCTGTGGCTTGTTTTATTTACTTTTTCCATCTGAATTTCCCCATGTTAATATAATGGAAAAGTTGCTCCCAACCCCCTGTTTTCCAGCATCCTTTGCATGGTCGAATTTGGACTTTTCTGACATTTTGAGGGGAGAAACACAAAATGTTTGTTTAAGACTAAATTACAGTGACTTGTAAAGGACAGTCCTTTGTTTCAGAAAGCTGTCCTTTAGATTTATTTATTTTTCAAAAACTTGTCCTTTATTGTGGTCATTTAACTTTTACCGTAGTACCACTTAATGCACAGTTTTTCACACTCATATGAAAAATAGGGAAATTGAATTGTATTTTTAAAATAAATTGATATCTACTGTTTGATTTTAGATATTTTTATTAGAATATCCATTTTTGTAAAGTTGGTCTTGTCTTTTTGAAAACTTTTGCTCTTGAATTTTCCTTTGTAAAGCAAAGTAATAAAGAGAAACAATTTTTTTTTTATCCTTATGGACCCCTTTCAGATTTTTCAGGTTTGTCCTTTATTTTTTCCAAGAACATAGGGTCAGTGTAGCCATACCCTGTGTGTGAGCAACTCATAGTTTTGATATCTTGATATCCGAACATTGAAAGCATAGCCAAGAAGCACGTAGGTACCTTGACATGCAACAATTGACGCAAAATCGAGTTTACATTTTTGTGCATTTCATCCCAAAGTGTCGTGTAGGGAAACTTCTCTTCTAAATTTCCCCAAGAGTTAGTTTAAAATCAGGGATTGCCACACCATTTTACTGAAGCACAGATCGTTTATTTTCAGTACTGGATGAATCATGGTGACCTCCAAAAGGATGCACCCCTCTATACAGAGATGTCTAAATTAGAAGATACAGTGCATGAGATTGGATACACAAACAAAGTATTTGATTGGACAGAGCAGAATATCAGATGTTTAGTGAGGTTGTAATGACGGAAGGACTAGAAAGACCACGGTGGCTCTGAGATCACAAGTAGAACTGAGATCCTCCCCGCCCAACACCCATTCCAAGAAAACACTGTTTTGGGGGTTTGGACGAAAGCAGGATATCCTGCAGGTGTCCGTACCAATGCCTCCTCTCTGTTCTTTGTAGCCCTAGATTTCTCTCTCTCTTTCGGCTACCAGACAGGCTGCATTTTTAAAAAGACATGTTCATGTGGAAGGTGCATTCGATGGCGAGCATGTACATGCTCCAGTGGCTTTCATTTAAAACAGCCAGGAGCCTCGAATATCATTAGGCCTAATTGTCCTGTTTGGCAGTATTTTCTGTTCTAAACTACAATCTGCTTCCCTGAGACCCTGAGACCTTGTTTTGGAAGCACACGTTCAGGGAAAACAAGAGTTTTATAAACTGTTTGATAAATGGTGCAGCCTAATGGTGCAGTCCAACCATTCAATGCAAAAATGAACAGTTTTTCAGAACTGTGATGTTTCTGTACCAAACTCAAATACATGGAGGAGAAAAATGCAGCAACGATTCCCCACAGCAGTTACAATCTTTCTGTCAATAGCAGGCCAATTTAACCACCGCGGTGGACAAGAAAACCACTGTTCCGATGAAATCCAAATTGAGTCCAATCACCCTCACTAAGACGTTCTCCTTCCTCGGCTGACATTATAAGCTAGCATTTAAGACATTCTATTTTGTGTATTTGTGTGGGTGTTTGTAACATATTTAAAGCAATCGTTTGTATAGAGACAAAGTTGATGGATGTTTGGATGGAATGAATTTGGCCCAGAAACTAGTAAAAGGGAACATCCCTGTCGAGTTGCCTGATAGCCATGTAGCAAGCATAAAGAAGTGCTTTGCTGATGCATTATGTAGTCTGTTTTTTTGACTTCATCTACAACCCTGGGAGTTCCTGATGGTCTCCCGTCCAAGTACTAAGCAATCTCGTTTCGTTTTTCCAGGATCAACTAAGGTCATCTTTAATGGCTGTGTGCTGCTGAATTACCATTTTCCCACTTTTAAATAAGCTTGACTATTTTGCTCCATTCCAGGGGATTCCCCCCTCCCCTTCTTCTTGCTTAATATCAAAGAAGGCACTGAGCCATTTCAAATTTGCATATATTTCAGTGATAAGCAGCTGGGAGCATACATGCAGGAAAATCAAAGCACCAAGATAAAAATAAAAACCTATTTTTGTCTCCTTATCCCAAACCAGAAACAAAGCTTAAATGAAATTCAAAAATAGAAATCAAGAAACATTGGTGAGGGTCCCAATCTGTAATACTATCAGCAAAACCATGCACGCAGTTTATACAGTAAGCATTTGTTACCTTTTAATTTTAAAAGCAGATTAGGCCACACTAAGATAGCATTTTGTCCATCTTGCTTGGAGCTGGGTGGAATCTGGTGTGGTTGTAGGCTGAGCCCAAAACAGATGATGAGAGAAACCTCCAAGAGATGGAATCGTGTCTGTTAGCTTGGAAGACCACCATTTTAGTTACTAACAGGCTGCTGTTTTATTTGTCATCACTGTACGACAGTGACTGCATCTGCAATCATGCATGGAAAGAGATCTGTCAGCTCTTCAAGGTAGACCAGACTAGGACACCAGAGTTATGAATGCTAAATACTTTTTTTATTATAAGATTAAAGTAACAGAATCTTGCAATTCTGAATGTGCTTCTCCCCTCCCTCCCTTTATCTTCATGAGAACTAGGGAGGGCCATGCCTGCGAAACTTTCTCAAATTACTTTTCTGTCCTGGACTTAGATTTCTTTTATCTGACTGTTGCCTTTGTTGCGGCTCTTCCTTCTGTTCCTCAAAGTTATTCCTACTTCCTTTTACATCATCCCAGAAAAACCTCCAGCAAGAAATGATGTAATTAGGAGGACTATCTCATGGCTTCCAACTCCAGAAGACCACTAAATGGCAGATGTAAAAAAACTCTAACCATTTACTACCACCTCGTTGTCATCTGGAGTTTGGCAGCCAAGACATGGTAGATGTAATGTAGCTGCAGTTCATTTTCTCATGCATGTTCATCTTCATGATCTTGCTGTTCCTCTCCCTGCTTCAAAATCCAGCATCCACCATTGAGGGTGGCTTTGTTTGTATAATACGCTCCCCCAGGTTCCTGAACAGTTCCATTTTCTGGCTTGGTGCAACCCTGAAACATAAATGAACCCAGTGGACAGGATTCACACACCATTTAACTACCTTTACTGCCAATCTGCTTTGTGCCAGCAAAACTCTGCTGGTGGAACACAGTAGGACAGGAGGCTCTGACAGGGCTATAGCAAATATGTGTAGAAAAACCTGAACATAAATAAAGGTTAGCCTGCTAGGCTTTAAATAATGTCATCATGTTAAATATTTAATACTCAGGGGCTAAAGCTTGGCTGGTAGCTTATTGCTCACAGGCCAAAACCTTAGGAAGGAAAGGGCAAGCCTGCTTCTTAATTAACATTGCTTAGAAACCTGCCTACACATTTTTCCTTACACCTGAGTAGGTAGAAGGGCCAAGAAACTTAATTGTCTTAGAAAGAGAAGGAGAAAGAAAAAACACTGAAAATGAAGAGCAAGATAATTTCAGTGTATGATGGCAGCACTGTTGGGCAGAGAAGCTAAATGCAGGTTGATTTTAAAAAATAATCCAATATTACAATCACGTTAACTCGGAGCAGATTCTTTGGATATAATGGTTGTCTTTCTCTCTTTCTCTGTGAAGAAATGCCACAGAAAACATTATTACTGGATGCAAAATCCACATGGTTTTGAATTCCCAAGGACTTCCCACAAATTCCAAGGAAGACTTTGGAAAGGACCTTCTTCCTTTCAATTCAGATTGGAAAGTGTGGGCAATCAGAGTCTTTGGACAAATGTCACAGGAGAAAAATCGAGTTCTCTCCAATCCAGCAATGCAGGAAGCTCAAAACTACCAAGAGTAAGATGAAAGAAATTCTCAAACACCCTGGGAATAAGGCAGAAAAGCAGAATCCTTTTTCTTTTTTTTCTTTTCTGAGGAAGAAAAGTTGAAAAACTGTAAAGCAGCTTTTGGCACAATATTAGTTTCTCTCTCTCCCCACCCATGAATAGGTGCCAGGGAAAGACAGCCTTACTTTTCTTGGGGCTAAGGTGGGAAAGATTTCAGTGACTGTTCCTGGTTTCTGTTATTTCCTTTTCCAGAATGATGGTGATAACATGTCCGTTGAGGAAATTATAAGGGGGGAAGTGCTTCTTATTGGAGGGAGGTCAAAAAAACCAAGATACAAGTTGTAACTATGCATTCAAAGTCCTGCCCTCTTTTTTACAGGGATAAAGAATGAGTCAGGGCTTCAATCATGCCATCATCTTGACTTTTTTGACCCTCCCCTTGGACATCTCTGGATTCTCAGACATTAGCCTTGACCATGTTTACCTATTTTGTGAAACCCCAATATGTTTTGCTTGTTTTTGGTGAAAAGTGTGATATCTAACCAGCCACTGTGGTTTGTAATCCCTGACTGAAGGCTTAGTAGAATATGTTGACCTGGCCTCTGCAGTTTATTCAACAAACCACACTTAAAACAGAACCATGGCTTAGTATAATGTGTACTGTAATCTTAAGCATTATTTTGAAGAAAATTTGCCTCGGTAAGCTGGGACAGGACCTTTCCTGGATTACTCTTCTTTTATGAGCTATTTATGAAGTGGGAAGAATCATCAGCATTCCATTTTTTGTGAGTAAAACTGAATTAAAAGGTTACATTGGATTTGCCAGTCTTCGATTACCTGGATGCTGGTTTTGTAGAGAGCTTCATTCTAGAAAGCAGCCAAGGATAACCTCACCCCAATCAGCAGCAGAAAAATGCAATCCTGTCTTGAAGAAGTAAGATTCTAAAAAAGGAATTGCAAGCATAAACTCCTGGTATTGACATGACAACAAGCCCAAAATAGCCCTTGGAGACCACTTGATTAGAATGAGCGGATGCTGGGGACACTGATTTTTTAATGTACGTGGAGAATTTGCCCCTGTCCTCAGAAGAGTGGGAATATTTCCCTAGTATTTTCTGTGGTATGCCTGCCTTCCAGGAAAATGTGTGGATAGCCTTCTTGCCAGCACCCAAGATCTTCCATTCTTTTGCACTGTGTAAAACCAAGAGGGGGGGTGAAGGTATCCACAAGTGTTAAGGATCCAAGGAAGGTTTGGAATGCTTCCCATGCATTTCTGCTGGGGACAACAGACCCTGAGAAAGAGTAAGGGGTTTTTCCTTGCCCTTGAGACATTTGGAAAGATGGACCCTCGAGTTTCTTGATCCATATATTTGGCAATACTTGAAGAGGCCAATTTAATACGAGCTCAGCTCTAATAAAACATACAGGTAGTCCCCAGTTTAAGAAGGAGTTCCGTTCCCAAGATCTGTCCTTAAGTCAAATTTGTATGTAAGCCGGAACAGTATTAGTGTTCTAATGCTGTATAAGTCATATTGTGTAATGAACCCAAACCATTGTGTATTTAACTCAAATTTTGCTACAGTAGGCTCCATTCTTAACTATGGGTCATCCTTAAACCAGGCGTTTTTAACCCAGGGACTACCTGTACTTCAAATATCAGAGAGCTTGCTAAATTGGAAAGCTTTGTTATTTTGAAAAGAACCCCACTCTCCCAAAATGAATAAATAACATCCAGGCTGCATCGAAGCTTAATCACTTCTAATATTTCTCTGTAAGTTCTCCATTTGGAAACTAAGTTAGCGAACACCCTGGCCTTCCAGAAAGACAGGATATTGCAAAAACAGCAACTGAAAATGGAGACTGGATTGTTTTCTGAACAGAAAGGAAGCAAAGGTTGGGCTGTGTTTCACTCTTTGCCAAAACGGACCTAGAAAGCTTTCATTTCATGGCATAGTAGCCAAGGCAGATAATCCAGACAGATGTAATTTTTGTGTACAAAAAAGCCAGTGACGCATGCAAGGCTCAAGATTTAGATGGTGTCAGGCAGAAATAAGCCTGCCTTTGGAAAAAAAGAAAAAGAAAGAAAGAAAGAAAGAAAGAAAGAAAGAAAGAAAGAAAGAAAGAAAGAAAGAAAGAAATGTACAAGATTTTTCCAAAGGTGGATTTTAATCAGAGAAGGCTCACCGGATGGGTAAACACAGCAACGGTTTGAATCAGGAAGTGGGCTGTGATTCTTTCCCCTGTTTCTGTGTTACATGATATGGAGCAGATTGCTAGATTATAGTGAACTGAGGCCAGGAGATGTTTTTCCTTCCCTTGAAGGACTGCCACCGTTTAAAGAAGATAAGTTTGCTTTAGAACGGGACTCCTCATCCTAACAAAGGAATTGATTGACCTAAAGCAGCAATCACGCTACAAACACCATTCACACAACCTGCCTGCCTCTTCTAATATTGTTCCGAAATCTGTCTTCCAGTCTGACAGTTTTCTTCTTCTACAGCTGAATTTGCTGTTCTTTCCATTTTATTTTTTGAGCTGTTTGAGAATTCCCTTTGCATTTCTCCAGGTGGTGCTTTGGGTGTTTGACTTGTCGTTGGAAGTGGGCTCACATTGTTGTTTTCTTGCCCTTCTTTTTCTAATTACTCTGTAGTTTTTCTGGCTGCCCACACTTCTGAAAAAGTTCCTGGGGAAAAGTTAGTTCAGGATGCTGTCTCTTGGGATGAAGGGTTACACTGACCACTAGAAACTCACGGACTGATGCAACTCATTCCTGGTAGACAATATGACCTCCATAAAATAACATTGGATAGCTAGACATCTAATGATTCCCAATAAGTTTGCAATTAATCACATAGTCCCCGCCTCTTGTAACCCAGTATAACTGAAAACACCACCCTGTGTAAAAATAGAGAAATTCCACCACTACTCCAACCCATACAACAGGGTTTGACATAATGTAACCTCTGCCTCTGAGAGGTTAAGGGGAGATGGACAAGATTCACCCCATTCTAGTAGACTGGGATGAAATGAAAGTCTGGGAGCCGTTGAGGCTGCAGATCACCGGAGAAAAGGCATCATATCTGTGATGATCAGGAACAAAGGAGAATCTTTGAAGAGCAAGAAAGCAGGTTATATAAAACTAAACAGGAATTTATTCTAAATAACCCATTGTCGTAAGCATTGTGCTGATTAAATGTATCTGTTCTGGACCAGGGAAACCCAGGTTCAAAGGACCTCCCTAGGATGTCCTTGGACTCATAAAACAGCTTCATAATTCTAACCAATCTTATAATTATTTTGTGAAGATGGAGTTATAGAAGGGTAGAGACAATGGCAGATGTTGTCTTTAGCTCTTCAGAGGAAAAACAAATAGAAATGTTGTAAATCAGGTGTAGTAACATGGAGACAGTAGGACCAAATGTGACAACAGTTCTTTTAATTTAATATAGAATAGATCTTCTGAAGATTTCTGGTCTGATTCTTGGCCGGTATGATATAATGAACAGGGAAGTCAAATCAGGAAAGCTCCATTTCTTTTCCTTGAGTCACCTTTATTGATGGCAGTGATAATGGCGGTGACTTAGAACGAAATACATTTCTCTCTTGAAATAGTACAATTATTGGGGGCATCCAATAAAACTGATTAGTGGGAGATTCTGGTTAGAAAAAAAAGGACATCTTTGCCCAAGATATAGTCAAGCTATGAGATTTAAAAACAGATGTGGAAACAGGTTTAAATAGATTATGGAGGGTGAGCTATTAGCAGCTGATAACCATATCAAGCAAATGCTGAAAACCATATTCTGGAGAACAATGAGAGGTTGTTTATTACTACTACTACTACTACTACTACTACTACTACTACTACTTTTATTACTATTATCCTGCTTCAAGACTTTTTAGGAGCAACTGATAAACTAGTGTATCTCCATACAGAAGCTGGATTAGAGAGGCCTTTGGTCTGACCCAGGAGAACCAGTGATTGTTCCCTTGGTATGCTTCCATTGGAATGCCTTAATCTGAAACAGTGAGATCTGCAAAGAGACATTTTTCAAAAGATACTTCCAGACCATGTATTTGCATTGCTGTAGAATCAGCTCCATACACTGGCAATCCCATGATTTTATCTCTGATATGCTCATGGTGTATTTGAAGCAGCAGAAAACAGAGTCTTTCCTTGAAATGCTATGATCTGGGAAGCTTGTGTAAGATTCATTTCCCCATTTGGAGGACCTCAAGCACCACTGTACTGCCCAGCTCCTGAACTTCAGGACTTCCAAGGGGAAAGGTGACTTGATGGTTTTTCAGCCTTCCCTCATAAAAATAGATTGGATTGTTTTTCAACATGTGACCTGACTCATACACAGAACCCAAAAGCTATCTATCTGTGTGTAAGTGTGTGCATGGGTGTGTATGCAAGCAATTTATTTATTCCCTTTTAACATAGAGGGGGCATGAGAGCATTTTTGCTACACCAGGAGCTGCAACTCAGCATGGGGAAATAATGAAAAGATGTTCTTTGTGCCTGGTTCTCAGCATGACAAGGTTAGCAGAAAGGAAAGTCTTCATAGATCATCTTAAAACGGCTTTTGAGCCTAGGGGAATGGAAGCAGTACAAGTGTTCTGAGATACATCGTACAGATGTGTCATGCAGGAGTTCATGATTTCTGCACCAGCCCTGTACAGGGCCCTCTCTTAATGTTCTTTATTTCCAACTGAACCAATTCTTTGCTTCTCTTTTAACTCTGATTTACGTCTGAGCCCTCTTTCGTAGTTACCCACCCTGCTTTTTCTCTTGTTTGTTAAATATTTCCCTTGATCTCATTATTCTTGCTTCTCCCCTGTTCTGCTCCTTATTAATGGAATTTTTTTTTTTTTTGCAGCTGATATTTGGTTCACTGATTCCCTTTCCCATTAAATAAAGATCTTGTGAGGCATCGTTTTCAGCTGGTTTACGACTCTTGATTTTAATTTGGCATCCTTCTGCTCTTCCTCCCACTGTTTAATTTTTTAGTTTTCATGTTATTCACCTACTTGTAGGGCTTGTATTTTTTGTGTTGTAGGTCTGATGGCGGGGGGTTGGGTTGATATGAACTGGTTTGTTGAGGTCTTTATGAAATAATCATTATAACCAAGGATGTCTGTGGGAGAGGGTCATAAAAGTCAAGACAGCAGCTACAACCATGGGATGGAAACCACGCCTCTTTCTATGTGGGTCGTGATGGATGTCCAAAAGGGCAGAGATTCAATCCTATGGACGTGGCTGCCATTTTGGCTTTTTTGACACACACTCCCTGCAGACACCCCTATTTATAACACGAACACAGCATAACAGACCCTGACAGAGACTTCTAGCAGCACAAAGTGTTGCGTCTTATTACAGAGGGATTCATTTCATCTGAGCTTTCTAAGAGGAAAATGGGGCCAGGCTGAAACTCCCCTTTTCTTAAGCATCGCTGCTTCAGCTCCTCACGTCGTTCCCCATCAGTGTTTCCCCTCCCCATGCTCATGACACATTTCTCACGAGCACAATCTGGACCCAGTGCTTCAGAAAGAAAAGGAAAAAAACCCTTTGTCATCTGTTCACTGAATTACACAAGTGCGTTTTTTTTAAGACTTAATCATCCCCACTGATAACGCGGCCTTGTTTCCTGAATACTTCCATTTCGCAACGAAGCAAGGAACGTGATTTCTTACCTGTCTAAGTGGGGAGCGGCTACTTTTCCCAAAGAGTTTGCTACAATTGGTATTGTCTGCTACGCTTATAGCCTGTCACCTGTGAATTATGGTATTCCAGAAGAAATAAACAGCAAAGAGCACAAAAAAAAAAAGAAAAAGAAAAAAAAGAAGGAATGAAATGAAATGAAATTAATGAAAGGTACCAGGTTCTTCAAATAGACTCATAGGGTCCCCCCCTTCTCTTTGGAATCTATTGTTTATTGTACATTTTATAAATGCTAACATTAAAAAAAGGGGCCAGGTCTGAGCAAAGTTTAATCAGTTACGAAATAATGTTATCTTAATTAAGCAACCTTGGATAAAAGCCATCCTAACTTGCCTCCTGCACCATATGGTTTAGCCTTATTCCATTATATCGTAAAACTGTAAGTTTTGATTAATTATCTCTCCCTCCTAAACCTTCTGTAGTCCAAGCTTATTCATTAATAGTATATTAACAGTGCATTTGTTAATAATATATGCCATGTTATTTTTGGCTCACTTCTCTTATTGGCCATTTCTGATGTTTCCAATATTTCATATAATATTCATGCTCATCTCTTCACTTTTTGGATTCTTCATGTTTGGCCAGTCCAATGGTTTAAATGTTTCAGTTGTGATATCTAACCCTATCTACCTTCCCCCCAAAGTCTCCAACTCTAGTTAGAAAAAGAAGATTGGAGGGGGCCTTTTGTTTATACCTGCATTTGCCAATAAAATATTTTTCTACTTTCAAAAAAAAAAAAAAAAAAGGAAAAGAAGGAAAAAGAAAAAAGTTTCTAACTCTAAACAGAACAGAGTTCTTTTGTGCAAGTTTTCGGTAACATCTTTGACTATTTGATTTTTCATGTCTAAAAGACCTCTGATCCATTAGCTGGATTCATACAACAGGCTGTGGCAACTTAATGTGGGTTAGTCTCTTGTGTGAATCAGGCCAGCATGTTAACCTGTAATAGTGTTTGTCTGAGTGAAGTATGAGTAAACCCACCAATGTGTTTATTAATACAGGTTTAACTTCAGAAATGTAGTGTGAAGCCAACCAGAGAATGCAAATATGATTATGAAGTCTCCCAATTAACTGGAACATTCAGGCAGAATGTAGGCACCTTGGGAACGTAAGAAATCACCTTACAGTATACCATGGTTCAAGGGCCTATCAAGGTCAGTATTATTAGCACTGATTGATAGCTATTCTAGAGAGGCCTCCTAGAGAGATTTCTCAGGCTGCTTTGTCTGGAAGCCTGACCTAGTGAATGGAAGAACAAGAATGCAGAGAATATAAACAAGCTTCTGTGATTGGCAGATACTATAAGGCAGTATTTCTCAACCTTGGTAACTTTAAGACGGGTGGACTTCAACTCCCAGAATTCCCCAGCCAGCATGGCTGACTGGAGAATTCTGGGAGTTGGAGTCCACCCGTCTTAGAGTTGCCAAGGTTGAGAAACACTGCTATAAGGATTAGAAGGTAGAGGAAATTCAAATCTCCTTTTCAGAGAGGTGGTGCTGTAAGGCAGCAGAATTTGAGATTTGATGGGGGGTACGTTCTGAAATATCATCCTTACTTGCTCAGAAACTATCACATAAGGCTAATGTTTCCTGGAACTCAACAAAGAAATGTCTGAGTGACCTTTGCTTGAGCAAACTTACAATTTATGGGTAGATATGAATCTTTTGCCATCAATCACGCCTCTTTATTGGCTATTGTTGCTAAAAATGATTAGATTTATGTTTTTAAAGACTCTTGCCACAAACAATGCATATGATAGTTTAATCTGATTGCATGCAGAATACTTTTCTTAACGCTAATTGTATCACCCTATGGTGATATATACTAGCCTCAGGGGATTAACTGATTTTAGGAAAAGAATGAGAAAACTGGAATAAACTGGATTGGAATGAGTGGAATAAGGAATGATTGGAAGAATGAGGACTGATTGGAAGAAAAAGGAATTTGGAACAAGTCAGTATACAAGTCATAGAATTTCTCACTTCCTTCCAAAACTCAGATAGTATTTAAAAAAAAAAAAATAGAGAAGAGAGCACAGCAGAGATTGGACATGTCCCAATCAACTGTGATATGTGATTAGAAGCATATACATTTTTTAAATGTTGTTTTTCGTAACACTGCCCCCAAACAATGGCAAGCCCCTGTTTCCTTGCAATTCCTTCAGCTTTTGGAGCCACAAAAAAGGGCAGTTCAGGGCCCCACAGAGCCAAGGGCCACAGATGGCTCACTGCTGCTGTCCATCTTTGTTTAGACTATGTATGAGAAAAAATGCAGGAGTTTAAATACAGTTGGTAAAATGCAGTGAAATCACAGACAATGGATCCTGTGTTGTGGACCATTATGTTGTCATTTCCTTCCATTGCTGAAAAGGGTTTTGGATTTTGTAGACTTCTTGGGAGTTGCAGAAGGCTGCATCTCAAAGAGACCATGGGGCTAATTATTTACTTGGGAATGTTAACTAGAATTAATAAAAACACACATTGGTAGGAACCAGTGTTGCAACTTTTTACATGGTTGTCAAGAAACATAATTCATGCGTATACAAAAAATGGAAATTTCCTAATTCACTGAGATTCTAGATCAGTGTTTCTCAACCTTGGCAACTTTAAGATGTCTGGACTTCAACTCTCAGAATTCTCCAGCCAGCAAAGCTGGCTGGAGAATTCTGGGAATTGAAGTCCAGACATCTTAAAGTTGCCAAGGTTGAGAAACACTGTCCTAGATGGATTCTCTCCAATACAGCAAAGACTGAATTCACACAACTTGCTAAAGCTGACTAAAATGAGGTTGGATGCTTTGGGGTTTAGCACGCTGTACGAACCAAAACCACATTGTTATATGAGAATATGGTTTATTAGCTTTGATGCTGCATGTTATCAGCATGAGAATTATGTCTGGCTAACTCCCATTTAGGACTATGTTGTGTCACTGAGACATAATCCAAGCTAAAGAATCCCCAAGAAAAGTGAAGACATGAGCAAAGACCTGGTACAGCCATCATGTTTTTATTTCCATTTATATAACGTGGCCTTTGCAAATTGCCAGTTTGCTCATACCTTCCTGTGTTATGACAAAAGAATTGGCTGTCTAAATCTTGATTGAACCCTTCTCTACTCAGGATCAGATATAATTCTTACTTATCTGGGGATCTAAATTTCAGTGCAATCATCAAAAAAACCAAACAAATGATAAGATGTCTTTCTCTTGCCTGTGCAACTGCATAGTTCAGATGTTCCCTTCAAGGACCTCAGGGGACATCATATAGAAGAAGACTATGACTTCAAATACATCTCAGGAAGGAACTCAGGTTGTGCGTCCAAAGCATCACTATGGATTGTTCCATTCCACATGGAGAGACAGGAGTTGGAAAGGGCATGAAGAGCATCTGTACCCCTATTTCCTCTCCATAGGTTCTTCTGAGGGACCCCAGAGATGGGCCACAGTGTCTCAGAATCAACAATTCAGACAGAGCTGAAACACAGCAGGCTTTGAAATGGCAAGCCTGTTTGATACTTCTGCGTTCCAGAGCAGGCATCAATACGCCATGCCTCTCAGAGTTAAGACACAACTCCGCTTTGCGAGAGATTAGCAGATCAGGATAAATCGGATCTCTTTGAGAGCCTCCTCTTAAGGATGGATTTCCGATTTGGCACATTTCCACCCCGATTTATTAAATCTGTGGAAATTTGCCCTATCAGACCTGGGAACAGATGGGGATTGCATTTCCTGTAGAAGCTTTGCAAAGCCTAAAGAGGTCCCTTGTATCTTTTTTCTTTTAAAAGTTTTTAAAGCTTCACATGCTTATTGCAATGTCCAGCCATGTGACCCTGCAATAGGACAACACTGAAGAAAGTAGAAGGAAACTCACTTCTTCTAATTATAATCCCTGCCCTGGAATTTATTCCATCTAGCATCCATGGAATTGCCTGGAAGTGAAATACTACTGTTCTTTCCCACCACAATTCCACGTGAAATTCATTGGAACTCATGCTCTCTGCTCCAAATGCTCACATTCTGATGCAGAAGGTGGCCCTTTTATTTTTGATTTAATATTTTAAGTTGGTTGCTGATTTAATATTTTTAGCTGTTTTTATGTCTTTTTTAGTTTGGTGCGCTGCCCAGACAGAGTCTGCTGGAGTTGAGTGGCAAATCAATCAATCAATCAATCAATCAATCAATCAATCAATCAATCAATCAATCTGGTACACTAAGTCCAAAAAGTAGCTGGAATCAAGATAGAAAAATGTTGTTGTTCAGTCGTTAAGTCGTGCCCGATTCTTCATGACTCCGTGAACCATATCGCGCCAGGCCTTCCTGTCCTTCACTGCCTCCCTGGGTTTGCTCAGTTTCATGCTCATTGCTTCAGTGATGCTATCTAACCATCTCATCCTCTGCCGTCCCCTTCTCCTTTGGCCTTCCATCTTTCCCAGCGTCAGGGTCTTTTCCAAAGAGTCCTCTCTTTGCATTAGGTGGCCAAAGTATCTGAGCTTGAGCTTCAGTATCAATCCTTCCAATGAGCAGTCAGGGTTGATTTCCTTTAAGATTGACTGGTTTGACCTCCTAGCAGTCCAGGGGACCCTTAAGAGTCTTCTCCAGCACCACAGTTCAAAGGCATCAATTCTTCGGCGCTCAGCCTTCTTTATGGTCCAGCTCTCACAGCCATACATTACTACTGGAAAAACCATAGCTTTGACTGTGCGGATCTTTGTCGGCAAGGTGACGTCTCTGCTTTTTAATATGCTATCTAGGTTTGCCATAGCTTTCCTCCCAAGGAGCAATGTCCCTAAGTCAAAAAGGCACTAGGGCAAACATCAAGAAAGAATTCCAGGAAATCAAGAAGTTCCTATTGCTAATAGAGCTATAGCTGACTCTAGCATTTTCAAAGCATTACTGCTTTACAAAACTGGGAATTTGTCTTAGGGAGAAAGATGGGTTCAGCCTCAAAAATATCCCATATATGCCTTCAAGCTAGTAACTGATCAGGAAGCAGAAAATAGTGTAAAGAGTCCTAGTTAATAAAGACAACTAAAGCAGATGTATTTTTGGGAAAGGGGTAGTGGTTTGATCCTTTAAACCAATGGAGCTAAGTGTTGATGGACATATATGGAGAGAAGCAGAGGAAAGGAGAAAGAAGCAACATATCACATGTAACATGCTTAGCTAGCCTTAGCACATGGATTAGCACAACACACTAACTATTGTCTACCTTGATTAGACCTTTTGTGGCTTAGACTGTTGTATGAATTCTGCCCATTTGATTAACTTACAGCTGAATGTATCGTACAAACTGAGGAAATGTGTTGATTCAATAATTAGGTTTAGTGTGCTTATGAACAAACTCAAAGATTTTAAGATAAAACAAAATTATCTCTAAGTTGGTTTGTTATATTTTACCTACTTGATGAGCCTTTTGGATTTCTGAGCATGTACAGAGTTCCTCACAGAAAAGTTGATTCGAAAGAGTGGCCGTTCCTTGTAGAACATCTTTGTTCACATGATTCACTTAGTTCTGACGGGCACCAAGTTAAGCTTTGTTGCCTTTATAGAATATATGTATCTATCCACATATTGTCTAGTAATGCAGTGAACGTTACCTTGATTGCTTTACATCTGGTTGTGTTATGAAAACAATAATAATAGTAATAGTAATAGTAATAGTAATAGTAATAGTAATAGTAATAGTAATAGTAATAGTAATAGTAATAGTAATAATAATAATATATCCTGCGACGATACCTTTAAGACCATTGAACAACAACATCTGCCTATCCCAGGTCTTTGGGAAGGACTCGATAGGTGGATAAAAATGCCAAATCCAGTCTAAACATCTGGCTGACTGTGTGACCAACCATCATCATCATCATCATCATCATCATCATCATCATCATCATCATCTATTAAATATATATGCTGCCCAACTCCCAGTGAATAAAAGCTGGTGCCCTTCCTTAAATGAAATGTAGCCTGTCTCAACACCAGAATCAACTCCATCTCTGATATACTGTAAGTTGTCTTAGTAGCCAATCAGAAATTTATCAAGAGGCAATTCCATCATTTTAATGGCTCAGAGTATCCATTAAGTTAAAGCAAGCCTACCGGGCTATTGAGAGAGAGAGAGAGGGAGAGAGAGGGAGAGAGAGGGAGAGAGAGAGAGAGAGAGAGAGGGTTAGTATGAGACATTTGCCCATTTGGAGGTTCTCGTAGGCATCACAAAATTGAGCTTGTGGTCTAAATATCACTATTAGTCTATATCAGTATGAAGAAATGGCTATAGGCCATTTCTTTGGAGCTATAGGCGCCAAAGCCCACTTCTGCCTCCTCCCCCATGTGTGTTATAGGCAATCGTGCTTTTATAAGGAGTTACACAATCCAGTGACCAAATAAGCTGTGGTGATGGGCTCTGCTTCCTCTCCTCGCCTCAAGAGCAAACATGCATGTATGAAGAAGGCTTAAATTCGAGTTTCTTCAGCTTATCTGATAGGCATATTCCCAGTTCAGCTGACAAGATATTCAAGGGCTTAGACTTTATGGTGTACTCTTTCACAACACAAAGTTAAATAACATGAAGTTGTTGAAAATAGCTTTCAAGAGAACACCTCCTTCCCAGCAGACATTGCTATTTTTAACCCAAATTTGTTGAGCGACGATATAATCTTCCAGCTGTGAGCAGCTTACCTAGGTATATGCAAGACAAGATCTGTTTTTCATCTCTCTCTCTCTTTCTGTTTCTCTCTCTCTTGTAATAATTAGGCATCTAGCCAAGCCATACAGCAGAAGAAAACGTAATTTCTTCCTTTAATCTGATTTGACTAGAGAACACTGCAGGGAACATATCAAAAACCATTTATTTGCCTTTGGTAGGTTTTGGAGAAGTTCTCCCAGATTCTCCCTCCTAGAAACATTTTCTAGTCAATGGGGCAAAAGGGACCTTCTCCAGTTAATGTCCTAAACCAGGATGGGGAATTTTGACCCTTCAGATATAGCTGAACTAAGCTTCCAGTAGTAGCTATCAACTAGCATGGGTGATGTTGAAGAATGCTAGGATTCATACTTCAGCAACATCTGGAAGACCACTGCTCCCCTACTCCAGTCCTACAACCAAACAGCAATGCGGGTTAACTGCAAAATGTATCAATGAAAAGGATAGAGTATAGGGCAGTGTTCCTCAACCTTGGCAGCTTTAAGATGTGTGGACTTCAACTGATGGACATGTGGGGAATCCTGGGAGTTGAAGTCCACCCATTTTAAAGTTGCCAGGGTTGAGCAACCCTGGTACATGGTAAGGAAGATAGACTACCTCCCTTATGGGGAAAGATTACAAACTTTGGAGCTTTTTAGCTTAGAATGAAGATGGGAAAGGGCATGGTGTGGAAAATGTAGACAAGAGGGTTCTTTTTTCCTTTCTCTGAATGTTGGAACAGAAGGTCATCTGTTGAAACTCAATGCAATGACAGTCAGGGTTGATCAAAGAACCTTTTTTTTAATGCAACACATATTTAAATGGTGAAGGCCTCCAATTTTGATGGCTTTAGAAGGAGCCTGGAGAAATTCCTGGAGGATCAACCTAGCAGATTGGAATAGATTATTAGACTGGACTACTTTTTCCTACTCCTGAATCACCAGGCCGCCTGTCTTTAATATCAGCTGCCGTACAACAACAGTGAAAAACAGCAATCAGTCCATGCTTGAGAACTTCCTGGGTGCACCTGGAAGGCAGAATGCTGGACTCAATTCACCAGATTCAGCAGTGCCTTTTCTGTATTCTTCTGAATTCAATATTAATTAAACTGATTCCTTAATTACTTAGGAAAGCTTCATTGAACCCTGGAAAAACCGGGCAACTGCAGAACACAAAGACAGTCCCCCCCCGAAAACCCCCTTTATAATCTGAAGCAAACGAATGCACACATTCTAAAAATAATTCAAGGGTGGAGACAACATCTCATATCTCTTGTGGTGCATGGACATGTTGTCAACCCAAGCAGTTTTGCTGCTTGAGGCGAAGGTGGCCTCCATCAGCTTCCATATCAGGTACAGAATTCTCTATTTGGCTGTTGAGTCTTCCTCAGCATAGCTGATAGAAGAAGGAAGGTGACTTGGCACATGCTGACCTTCCAAAATCTTGCTTCTATAGCCTACTCCCCCCATCTGCTGCCCAAAGTCCCTACCTCATTTCACCTAATAGGACCTGCTTCGCTTCCACCTGTAAGTAAATGCCTTCCTTAAAAGAAATAACTTTTTAAGCATCTTTTTTATGAGAAAACATTTTACTATGGTGACTCTTGTGCTTAGAAAACAGGCAACTGGGGAGAGGGAGGAGGCTTGATTGAAGTGTGTGAAATTATGCTTGGCAAGGAGGATGTGGACAAGACATTTTTCTCTGTCACTGAAAACACTAGGACCAGGAGCCACCTAGTGAGGATGATTGGATGGAGATTTGGAACAGGAAAAGGAGTGCTACTTCACATTGTGTACAATTATCCTGTGGAATATCTTACTATCATGTGGTCATGATTACTCTCCAGGTGTTTTGCTGTTCTGCAAAAGAGGCTTCTGTTTTTCCACGTTCTCTTGGAGCTTGAGAATTTCTTTGGAATGCCTTTTGAGGGTCTTTTTGAGCTGACTTGATTGCTGGAGGGGGCACAGGGTTCAGCGGCCAGTGTTACTGTTTTCTGCTCCATATCCTTCCAGCCTTCTTGCTTGCCCACACTTTCCGATCCCCAAATATCTGAAGTTCCCTCCCAAAGTTGGAATTGAATGGAAGCCTGAGTAGATATGAGGGATAGGTACAGGTCCCTGCTGAGATGATTGCCCAGTGAAAAATAAGATATTCACCCGCATGGCTTTGCTGCTGAGCACAAGAATACTATACGAGACTAATGAGAATTTCACCAAAATTCTCTACGCTTTTGAAAAAAAAAAATCAAAAAGCAATTTCTCCTCCATCAAAAGTACTGGAATTGGTAGCAAAATAAAGCAGGAGAAATGTTTAGCACCTAGTACTCAGCATCTGAAAAATACACAGGTCTGAAAAACACACAGTGATGATACAAAGAGGAGTAGCTTGTGCAAAACCCTTAAGATGGGGCACTGCCTCTGTGTGAATCTCAACCCCACCACCCAAACTTCCCATAAGCTCACAGATTCTCAGGAAAGAAGAGGTTTGCATGTTGTGTTGTGGGAGCAGGAAGCAGGGAGCAGCAATGGGGGAAACCAGAAAGGAAAGAGCGATTACAGGCAAGTGGGCAGAAACAGGAAGGTGAATGAGAGATGGAAGCAAGTGATGAGCAAACTAAGAGATAAGACAAGGATCAGAATCAGAGAAGAAGAGAGGAGGAAAGACAGTGAGAAAAACAATGTTGGGCTTAGAAACAGAAGGAGCAGAAGTGGAGAAGTGGAATTTACCTGACCAGGCAACCTCATCTCCTCTTCTGACCTAGAGGTAACTGAGGAACATAATGCTGGTGCATGTTTCTAGCCCAGTGTTGGTCCATATGACCTGCAAATGGGGGAGGCTGCATGTTAATGATTTGGAAACAAAAGGATGCACCTTGGGGTGGGAACAAAGGTGTCTACATATCAGTGGAACTTGTAGGTGAGCAGTGGTCGAGAAGGTTGATAATGTTAAGGAGGTCCAGGTAGGTAAACATGTCTTCCTATCTGATTCCAGAACCAACAGAAACTGTAGCTCATTGGAGTCAAATACCGATGAGCTGAATTTTGGATGTTTGGGAACAAAAGCAATGAATGAGGATCTAATACAGCTCTTTTGGAGTTTGGGATTAACATGTTAGTCTCCCCACTCCAATTCAAGTACAGAGAACATTCTGCACACAATACTCTTGCCCTGAATTTTTCTTTAAAAAAAATTCTCTCTTAAAGCATGCCTTCTTTATAGTACAAGTAGTCTTATTTTTGCATATCTGAATGATTTCCTTCACTATAACTGAGCATGGCTATTATTTGCTAAGAGTTTCCTTTTCAGACTGCATTGACCATATTTAGGCTGCAGTGCAGCTCTTAATGCATCGTGTTTGAGCTCTGTTATTATTGCTCTTTCAAGAGAACAAATCTTTCTACTTAGTTATTCTGTTGCAAATGGGTTGTTAAGCTCCTGGTCCATTCAGAAATGAACAATGACACTCTTTTGATGATCACCCCCAGGATAGAACCCTTTGAATTGCTCACCCAAGAAAGACAATCTTCTCCCAGTTTGAAAGCAGGCCTTAAGTGACTTGCACTGTTAAAATGATTATGGGATATACAGGGGAGTGTGGTCTTATTCTTGGACTGGTAAAATGTCCTATCAATTTTGCTTGCTGATTTATTGTAGTGCAGAACACCTATGATTCAAGTGCCAGGGTGCAGTACCATAATTATGACAAGAGGGTTTAATTTGAAGTTTTGGCCAAGGCATACAAGAATAATAAGGGGAAAATGTGGCTTTAAAGCTGCCAAGATAAAAACTTTGGCAATATGCATGTCATTAAATAGAAACACATCTAGTGATACTTCAAAAACAAAGAAATAGATGCAGCTCCTCCTAACCAGGAGAACTTCTACCTAGATCTACCATGATTTGCTTTTTCTTAACCTGTTTCACATTCAGCACTTGAGTTTTCAAGTGGCCTTCACCGAATTCATATGAGATTTTTCTTCTCCCACATTGATTTTCCTCACAATCCTAAAATTAATTCAGGGCCACCTTAGCTCTCTGCGTTCAGGTTTTGGGGGGAGAGTTGGAGATTGCCTAAGCTTTGCCCTTTGCCAGCAGTTCAGGAAAAGCCTGGCATGTTGAAGCTTTCAAAAGAGGCTTCAAAGAGGCTTTGTCTGAGCTGTGTCTCCTGTGTGGATAACAAGAAAGGGGAGACATCTCAAGGGCACTTCACAATGTACTGAAAAATCAAGGTGTTTTTAGCAATAGCAAAAGATGAGCAAAGTTAAAAAATCATTGTAACCAAAGTTACAACTAATACCTGGGAAAGATCTGCTTCTTGGAGTTTGATGAAAGAGGAACTTCAGAGAATCTCTTGTGGTACAGTGGAGTGTTCACTTACTTCTTTGGTGATGAAGTAGCTGAGACAGGGTCATGTGTATGTGTATGTTGATTTGTGTGTGTGTGCAAATAGCCCATCTTTGATTGTGCAGTCATGTCTTCAATCATCTGCAACCTCCCTGGCTTTCTAGATTTTTTTTTTCCTTTTCAAGAGGGAGCTTCAACTTTGTGTCCATGAGAAATTACTGGAGTATTTTTTTCCTGGAGAAATTCTGAGAAATCTTCTGTCCAATTTCTCTGTCCATAAACTCGGCAAAAAAGGTGGAAAGTTCCCGTAGGCCCAATTGCTGCTACTGCTTCCTTCTCTTTCTCAAACAGAAGTCAAAATAACTGAGTCAATTACAAGTTGAGCCTTGTCTTGGGTTTAGTGATGCTATTCAGGGTAGATGTTGCCATTAATTTTAGCCAACCTTTAAACACTTGACAATGTGAAGCAGTAATAAAGGATGACGGTGTTCTGTGCATGTACAGGTTATTTCCCCTAACCAATTAACTCAGGCATGCCTCAAATTGAGAGATGTTTCCATATTCAAAAGGTGGTTCTTGTTCTTATTATTATTATTTTGTTTGTAGGGACCCCCTTGTTTTCTAATTTTCCCACCAACTAGTGGCTACAGGACAAGAATTGGGATTTAAGGACATCAGAAGAAACAGTCCACTTGGTTTTTTCTGAGTATTTCCCCACTTTGAGGGAATTTAAAGTGTGATAGATGACACCTTTTTTTTAATTCCCTTCCCAAATTGGAGGGAAGTCACAATGCCTTTCATTTGTGGGTTCTCTGAACTCTTCCCTTCTTCAAAAGGATTTTCCACAGGCACATGGGCCTTATTATTGCCACTTTAAAACTGGGAGCAACCTTGACTGAATATGTAACAGAGACCTGGCCTTGTTTCCTCAAATGTGGCCTCTTTCATGGCTCAGAAGATCCCTGTTTTCTCTGCCTTTCTGCCTGCCATATTTAGAGGAAGAGAGAAAAAAATATATATCAACATGCAAATATTTGGATCACCATTGACTTTGTTTAACTTTTTCAAGTGTGCATTTTAGGCTTTTAATATTTGGGATGCAGGATTTTTTTTTTTTTTAACTGTGTGGTTTTCCTGCTGTGTCCTTAGAACACCGGCCATCTATCCTGCTTAAAACTGTTGCTCCGTAGAAGGCTGAGCAATTGTGATGACAATAAGACTGTAACTCCTACTGTTGGAGAGTGTCAGTGATGAATAGAGAGGCTGGAATGGAATCAGGGCTGGAACTGGAGCCAAAACACTCTGAGCTGCAAACTTCTTCTCTGTCCTGCTTACACACTACCCAGGGTGAAGAACAGGCAGAGATGAGATAACACTGTGCAAAATATTTCACACTAAAAATAGCTTATTCCACCCATTCCAGCTTGAAACAACTTTGTTCTGAGTTCCAATCTTGAGCTCAAAATGGACTGTTTTGTAATGGTTGGAGTGGCCTGTTTTGAACCCAAAAGGTTTCACACTGAAAACATTTTGTACTGCACTCAGACAGGGTTAAGGCCAACTGAATTGCTGAATTAACAAGACGTTAAGATTCTGTAAGTGCTGGAAACAAAAGTTGAGTGTGGCAGTGAAAGAGATAAGGGCATGATAGTTAGGGGGAAAAAACTCTCTTCTCTTGATGCCCTAAGCACAGCTTATTTTCCTTAATGGTTAATCCAGGGGTGGCTGCACTATGCAGTAACTTTTTTTTTTTTAAAGTACAAAGGGAAAGTAATAGTCAATGCCAGTAGATATAGTGGGCGAAGTCAAACTAGATGCAAACTGTAGTGCTCTGGAACAATAACTAAATAGACAGGCAACAGAGA
Source organism: Python bivittatus (assembly GCF_059951505.1). Taxonomy (NCBI): domain Eukaryota; kingdom Metazoa; phylum Chordata; class Lepidosauria; order Squamata; family Pythonidae; genus Python; species Python bivittatus. The sequence continues at coordinate 4,460,432 of NW_028277042.1, read as the reverse complement.
AAGTGCCTTCCTAAAAGAATTCTACAGTTTAGGGACATCCATCTTATCAATCATCTCCCTACAACAGCTGGACATCTGGACATTGAGATGGACATTTCTCCATCTGCTCTTTGGGTTCTTCTATCTGCAAACTCAAATCCAGGAAGTAGCCCTTAAAGTATTCCACTTCTATAAATACAGAATGTAGAACAGCCACAAACTCTCTTCCTGTTAAGCTATTCTGATCTTCCTATTAAGCTATCAAATAAAGATTGGAACATTGATTGGGTTCATGTAACACGCTAAGCTTAAGTCTGATGGTCTAGTTCAGTGTGTTTCCAACTTGGCGTCTTTAAGATGGGAGTTGAAGTCCACACATCTCAACATTATAATGCATATAAATTTAATTAATCTTAACTCATCTTAACACATATACATTTAATAAAGAAATAAATAACATTGCCAAGTTTGAAAAACCCTGTTCTAGTTTGTGGCTTGGTGTGTTATTTATTTATTTATTTATTTTATTTATTATTAAACTTGCATGCCACCCATCTCCCCCAATGGGTTATACCATCCTAGCCAGTGTGCTTGATATCAACCCCTCGTGCTGGACAAGATTAAGAAAACCGGAACTACACAGACATCAGTAAAGAGTATTTAATATTGGTCTGGGTCAGTGTTTCTCAACCTTAGCGACTTTAAGACAGGTGGACTTCAACATGGCTGGCTGGGGAATTCTGGGAGTTGAAGTCCACCCATCTTAAAGTTGCTAAGGTTGAGAAACACTGGTCTTGGTAAATACAGAATCTTGAAAATTGTAAGAGGAATTTCCAACCTTTATTTATAGGGAGTTTATTAAGACAGAGTCTCTCTGAACGATTTAAATGTTTCTTTCCAAGTTATTTCCCATCTGGGCTGAGTTGTTGTTTATGAGATAAGCGATCAACCTCTATCTCTTGATTGTTGAAGTGGCCTTTCCCGTCCAGTCCTTTCCATGCCTCGCCACAATCTCTCACGCTTAATTTGTGGTGGTGTCTATTGTCGGAAGCCAGAGCGATTGGGTTGATTCAGCAAACTGTGGTTCAGTTAATCATAGTTAGTATGTTGTGTAAACAGAGCCAAAGTGACAACTGCAACAGTTCCTTATAAGAAAGGAAACAGTGTCAGAAATACTACTGTCAAAGATTACATAGAGGCAACTAGAGGTATGGGTTGTATCTAACTTTGGTCAGGCTCAGAGTGCAGCCTTTCGAATCAATGGGCTTTAAGCAACCATACATTTTTGTCCTTGTATCAGTGAACAGATTCACCATAATTCAGAAGGGAAAAAAAAACCTTTTATGCTAAAATATTGACATAAAAGTGATCTGTTTCTAGCTCCATTTTCTTCTATTCCTTCCATGCGTGCAAGCTAGATTTGGGAGAATCTCATGGATTATCCCTTGTTTGGGTTGATGCTTAATTCTTCATTCCAGAAGCACAAGACTTTGTTCATTTGTCCTATCCTGTTTTCTCATTAATCACAATTTTTAAGGTAAAAAAAGCATGACAATTTTTAATGTAAATCCTATATGACGTGCGTAAGAGAAATGTGTTGTCTGCATTTTATTTGAAAATGTGCGCTGTCGCTCTCTCTCTCTTTGTGTGCATTTGTGTGCGTATGCAAGATATTTAATTGTAAATCAGGCAGTACAGGGCTGAGTTTTAAAATGTCTCAGGATACCCACATAAGGAATTTTGATTCTCAGTGTGTGAGTTTTTGTGTGTATGTTTGTGTCTGAAGAATAATTGTATTCAAACCTTTATGTTAGCTTGAGTTAGCAAAACTCACTTAAATGTCCTTAAGTATCTCTAGTAACCTAGAAGGTAGACATATATTTATTTCTTTAAAATTCTTTCTTCACTTGGTTCCATGCACACATAATGTACCCACACAAATTAGACTGGAAAATTACATAGACATAGACATAGACATAGACATAGACATCTAGATCTAGATATAGATATAGATATAGATATAGATCTAGATCTAGATCTAGATCTAGATCTAGATCTAGATCTAGATATAGATATAGATATAGATATATAGATATGTAAGCATATAAGCATAGAAAAGAAAAGAAATGCAAATGAAAACGACAATCTACCGTTTTAAAAATATTTTCTGAGGAATAACTGAAATATGGCTAAGATGCTTCTCCAAATCAAGTGAAAATTATGCAAGTTACTCAGACATATTTCGGGTAAAGAAATAAATACAACCACTGATCACAAAAAGCCTCACATAGAGACGCATAATTATTCTTGATTTCAAGCTGGGATGTAATCCAACATGCTCATCACTCAGAAAGAGAAGGGGGAAGGAACAAACCAGTTTTGCTCATTTATCTGCATTTAATGCTGAATTATGGAAAACTTGTTTCAGGAAAGGGATTCCTGCAAACGTCTGCTAATGGTGGAAAAGTGGAACGAACCCTTAAAACGGAGGTCCTAAAAGAGAAGATTTGTTTTCTAGGTGAGTAACTTGGGCTAGTAATATCTCTTGGGTATACTGGAATTCCAAAATGCTACCTGTCAAATGTTTTATAAGAACCACGCTCAACTTGGTAGTTTTCAAATGCATTGAATGTTAACTACAGAGCAAGATGATTTTCAACCTTTTGCTGTAACAGGGAGAAAGAAAAAGATCTGATACATGAAGTATAAGCCCTTGTTGGAAAAAAAAGAGAGAGAGAGAAAGACCATCATGTACTACATCCTGTACTACACTTTTAACTTCCCCATTTTGGAAGTTCTCCCAAATAAAGGACTGGGGGAAGCAGGTGAATTTATTCATTATTGGATTCTCATTCTAACTTACATGCAAGGGAGTAATTCTGAAGGTTTGCTGAAGGTTCTGTAAATGAACATGGTGGTTTATCTTCTAGGCTCTTGTTTTTGCATAGACTGGTCAATGACTGCAGTTATTTATTTAATCTCCTTGCCAGAACAGTGTCTCTTATTCCTGGAATTTCTTTTTCTTAGATACAACTAGTAGCAATTAGCCTCTCTACCCTGGTGTCCCATTTTGCAATCTCTGGAAACTTTTTGGCAGAAAAGACAAAGCACACCAAAATGGTAGCCTAAAAAAATGGTTTCCTAAAGAAAATTAGAATGGTTTCAGAAAAAGAGATGTCCCCACCCCCCACCCCCCAAGGAAACTCCCACCAAATTCAATCAAAAGTAAGAATCCTGGGCCTACTCAGATGATCAAACACTGCCTTGGACTCTTCACTTTGTCACCCCACCCAGGGCATCAAATCAGGGCATGGCTTTGATGCCATCGTGGTGGCTGCCATCTTGATCTTTTTGATCCCTCTCCCTGAAGACATCCCTGACACCACCCATTCCAGCCTTCAGTCTCCCACAAAGGATAGTGCACTCCAAAGATTGCCCAGTTGTGATGTATACTGTAACACCATATATTCACTGTTATTCTGCCTTCTATTAATACTGAACTGAATTCATCTTAATTTAAGATGGCTGCTGTCATGTTGGAAGCGAGTGTAGTGATTAGGGCATCAGATTAGCAGTTCAGGATCCAGATCAACTTGCCACTTAGCCATGAAACCTCAAGGGAACACTTTAGGTCTGTCATTATCTCCCAGCTAAGCATATCTCACAGGACTGTCCTAAGGATTAAAGCCGGACCCTGGGGAAATCTCAGGGTCCACCGAGAATGCCTAATACAAAGCCAAGGGATAGAGGAAGTGAATCTTGCTCTTTTATCACAATGACAAAAGCATCATCACAATGCTGCCATGCAAGCTCTGCCCCTTTGGGGCACGCACACAATATCACAACACACACAGAAAAGGAGCAAGCCTTGCATTGTGACACTGTGGCATTGGTTACATCAATCTGTCACACACAGGCACACAGACACAAACACACAGTCATTGAACAGCCTTGTCAAAGGACACTGCTGTGTAAAATTTTCTGGACTTTGGGTTTGGCCTGCAACGGACCAAATTCTTGGCAGGTTACATTATTTGTGTAACCATGGCATTGCACAAATGAACAAGTGATGCAATTTGCTTCAAATGATGTAAACTGCAGCAGAAAATAGACAGATGCATCATGCAAAAGGCACCTTCCACTAATCTGAGGCTGTCCCTTAGATTATCAGGCTATGAGATTTCAATTTAGGATTCTCCCTTCCCAAACCAAAGAGTTCCAATTGTTCCAAATGAAAGTAAAACTCAAAAGGCCTGGACTGGAGACAGCTATGTTGACAATGCTTTCATTTCAGTTGGGAAGAGGGGTTGTCAAACACAGGAAAACACAAATGCAGAAGCATTCTGTGACTCATTAAAGCAGCTGCATGCTTTTCTGGGCTTGCCCAGATGCTGGAAGAAGAAATGACAGGCTGAAGATGGTTCTGAAAAAAGTGGAGCTGGTGACCACAGCGGAACAAAGAGCCAGTGAATAGACCAGCTCTTTGAAAACTCTCTGGATAAGGAGAGGATTTGAGATCACCCACAAGGGGTCCAGACCTTGCAAGGAGATTGCAAGATAGTGGTCTCTGATATGTTTTAAGCACTGGGAGATGAGGGAATAGCCATCTTGCTCAAACCGCAGTTGGCATCTTTAAAAGGACACTAAGTTTGCATACTTCCTTTTCTAATCACTTCTGCAAATTGCTTGTTAACTGGTTTTCAACTGTTAGAAACCTTTGGATCGACAAGTTTGACAGCACTGGGTGAGTTTCCTTCAATCCTTAGTGAAAGACAGTTTTATCTACAAATTTAAGAACTTTTAAAAATTTTTTAAAAATTTTAAGGCAAGTTTTAAGGAAAAGGAAAAGGGTGTTGAAACTTTGATTTTAGAAAGTTACAAATGAATTAAGGGTCCAGATAGATTTGGAACAATGCAAAGAAATTGAGGAAAACAATAGAATGGGGAAGACTAGAGATCTCTACAAGAAAATTGGAGATATGAAAGGAACGTTTAGTGCAAAGATGGGCATGATAAAGGACAAAAAAGGCAGGGACCTAACAGAAGCAGAAGAGATTAAGAAGAGGTGGCAAGAATACACAGAAGAACTATACAAGAAAGATCTTAATGTCCCTGATGTCCACGCTGGTGTGATCACTGACCTTGAGCCAGACATCCTAGAGAGTGAAGTCAAGTGGGCCTTAGGAAGCATTGCTAACAACAAAGCTAGTGGAGATGACAGTATTGCAGCTGAGTTATTTAAAATACTAAAAGATGATGGTGTTAAAGTGCTGCACTCAATATGCCAGCAAGTTTGGAAAACGCAACAGTGGCCACGGGATTGGAAAAGGTCAGTTTACGTTCCAATTCCAAAGAAGGGCAACGCCAAAGAATGCTCAAACTATCGCACAATTGCACTCATTTCACATGCTAGCAAGGTTATGCTCAAAATCCTACAAGCTAGGCTTCAGCAATACATGAACCGAGAACTACCGGATGTACAAGCTGGGTTTCGAAGAGGCAGAGGAACTAGAGATCAAATCGCCAACCTTCGCTGGATCATGGAGAAAGCACGAGAGTTCCAGAAAAATATCTACTTCTGCTTCATTGACTATGCAAAAGCCTTTGATTGTGTGGATCACAACAAACTGTGGCAAATTCTTAAAGAGATGGGAATACCAGACCACCTTACCTGTCTCCTGAGAAATCTGTATGCGGGCCAAGAAGCAACAGTTAGAACCGGTCATGGAACAACCGATTGGTTCAAAATAGGGAAAGGTGTACGACAAGGCTGTATACTGTCACCCTGCTTATTTAACCTATATGCAGAGTACATCATGAGAAATGCCAGGCTGGAAGAATCACAAGCCGGAATTAAGATTGCAGGGAGAATCATCAACAACCTCAGATATGCGGACGATACCACCCTAATGGCAGAAAGTGAAGAAGAACTAAAGAGCCTCTTGATGAGGGTGAAAGAGGAGAGTGCAAAAGCTGGCTTGAAACTCAACATTAAAAAAACTAAGATCATGGCATCTGGACCCATTAATTCCTGGCAAATAGAAGGGGTAGAAATGGAAGCAGTAACAGACTTCATTTATTTGGGCTCCAAGATCACCGCAGACGGAGACTGCAGCCATGAAATTAAAAGACGCTTGCTCCTTGGGAGGAAAGCTATGGCAAGCCTAGATAGCATATTAAAAAGCAGAGACGTCACCTTGCCGACAAAGATCCGCATAGTCAAAGCTATGGTTTTTCCAGTAGTAATGTATGGCTGTGAGAGCTGGACCATAAAAAAGGCTGAGCGCCGAAGAATTGATGCCTTTGAACTGTGGTGCTGGAGAAGACTCTTGAGAGTCCCCTGGACTGCTAGGAGGTCAAACCAGTCAATCTTAAAGGAAATCAACCCTGATTGCTCATTGGAAGGATCGATAATGAAGCTCAAGCTCAGATATTTTGGCCACCTAATGCGAAGAGAGATCTCTTTGGAGAAGACCCTGATGCTGGGAAAGATTGAAGGCAAAGGGAGAAGAGGACGGCAGAGGATGAGATGGTTAGATAGCATCACTGAAGCAATGAGCATGAAACTGAGCAAACTCAGGGAGGCAGTGAAGGACAGGAAGGCCTGGCGCAATATGGTTCATGGGGTCACGAAGAGTCGGACACGACTTAACGACTAAACAACAACCAGATAGATTTGAAATAAGATTTTGGAATTAATGATAAAGAATCTTTCCTGTGGGAAAATGCTTTTGTTTTGAATTTAAAACAAAAAACAAAAAACTAAGGCTTGCACAGCTGCCCTGAGATTTCTGTTGCAGTTGTGAGGCCTGGAGACAGGTAACAGCTACTTTAATGTGACACAAACAAGTATGGTGTTCATACTCCTGCATGTTCCAAACATCTTCTTCCCCAATGAATCCAAAGACCTGCATAACCCTTTTAGCTACACAACCACAACTCTGTTAATCCTTCTTCCAGCTAAACAAATCCCTGGCTGTGATGATCTTTTGAGGATGGTGTGAGAGAAAAGAAAGCGAGACACTGTTCTTGTTCATCCAGAAAGACCACCCTGATCAGCCTTTGATCTTTAGGGAATGTCATTGCAGAAAAGCTCATCAGAATGTGAAAATGGGAATGCCGCTGAAAGATACCCATTTCATTGATTTAATTTGGACCTTCTTCCCTATAATATGTCCTAATGCTGAGCCTGAACTGGACTTGCAAAGTCTCAGAAAACTGTCTTCTTAAGAAGAAAATGTTCTAGGAAGGCTATCTTGGGACATATTAACAGGATCCTGGGAAGCCATTGTTCCACTCCACTCCCATTTGAAGTCCTTGGTCCAGTTCTGGGCACCAGAATGGGGTAGAGTCTGGAAATCAAGCCCTATGAGGAATAGTAAAGAATCTAAGAATATTTAATCTACAGAAAGGATGACTGCGTCTTTTCTCTGTTTTTGGCTGGGGAATTCTGGGGAATTCTGGAAGTCCACACATCTTAAAGCCACCAAGGTTGAGAAACATTGCTCTAGTGGATTGTGCACTGAGCAGGTAGTTAGTTGGACCAGATGATTTCCCAATTCTAGGACTCCATGAGAAAAGCTTCTGGTTTTTCTAAAAGGGGACTTTTAATGCTGCTGTATTGTTGCATGTGTCATTCATTCTGAAGCCTTCTTAGCTACTCAGATTTCCCAGTCAAGGAGGGAAAAACCTTCAGGGAGGGGGATCCCTCCTGAGAAAGGTATAGCCATGAGGTCTCATTCTGTTCCCTTGGGGGGAACACGAGACATGCTTTCTACCCTTGGCTGAATGGCAGCTCTTCAGGCACTTGAAGAGGGAGAAGATAAAGAAAATAGGCGAGCTTCACTCCAGGAGAGAAATCCTACAAGCTCTGCTGTTCTCAACAGGATCCTAAATTAGATCCATTTACTTCACAGATTATACTAAGGGGATAAGTGGTGGAGAAAGTAATGAAAAGCTTAGGCTTTGAGCATATTTTATTGATCTTTATCTTGCAATATTTCATCTCCTGTAATTTGGGGAGATGCATTTCAGGATATGTGGCTTTAATTAGTTGATACACCCTTTGGGGAAAATGGCTCAATTTTTTCAGGAATCAGAAAAGCGAAGAGCGCAAGGTTGGGTGTCCATCTGCTGGCAGGGTGGGGCTAGGGACGTTTCTCATGGCATGATGTCACCTCAGCAATTGTTCTGGCACGATGACATCACGATGCGTATGGCTTCAGCAGGCTTCCACCAGATGTCTCCGAATGTCTCTGCATGTGTTCTGTAGTACTTTCCTTTCTTCTCTGTACAGAACCCGCATTCCAAGTTTATGTGAATGAAGGAAGCCAAATCTTGTATGAGAAGAAATGGTTTCCCCCTTGTAGAATTTGACCTTTTAGAAAACCAATTTGCTCCCTTGCCTCATCAAGGCGTTGAGGGAGAGACAGAACGAATAACAATATAACAAAATAATAATTCACATAGCTCGAATTAAGGCAGCTAGTCTATTTCTTATGCGGTGTTTGAAGAAGTAGGCTCGTTTTATTTCCGTTTGCTTTCTGTGCGGTCTTTCATTACACCTTATTTAATTGTTATAAAGGGTTAAATCTTATGCATGTTAGCTCTTTGCTGGGGGGACTACAACTCCATTATTCCTGACCATTGAGTCTGCTTAGCTGATGGGATTGGTAATCCAAATTTTAAAATTTTGTCCACTTGATTGGGGAAACATACAGCAAATCATAAAGTAGACAAACAGAAAAGGAAGAAGAAAACATTTAGGAAGGAAAAAGGACTTTAAAACACTCTTTGAAACAACATTAATCCAAGGTAATCAAAACCACTTCTAAGAATAATATAACAAATTATGGCTCAGGCCGGTAACAGGGATGAATAAGCGTGATAATACTGTTTTTGAAATTTTTCAAAAAATTCTTCCCTGATTATAGAGGCTCCAGTTTTCTGTCTTATTTTCAGATTGTTTGAGAATTTCCTTCAAATGTCTCGTTAAGCTTCCTTTTTTGTTGGAGAGGGTGCTATTGCTGGGTTTTTCTGTATCTCCTTTCCACTCTAGTCACTCTGAAACCTTTCTGGTTTGTGAAAAAGGACAGTTGACCATTTTTTATAGACATCTTCTCTTGAATTGGATGGATGCTTGAGAAACTAGGGAGGCTGTAGAGCAATGGAAAGAAGAGGGAAAAAAAAGTTTCATATGCAATCCTTGGCCAACTCATCATGAAAGAAGTGGCAAGAATTTTCCTTCCTTCCTTCCTTCCTTCCTTCCTTCCTTCCTTCCTTCCTTCCTTCCTTCCTTCCGTCCTTCCGTCCTTCCGTCCTTCCGTCCTTCCGTCCTTCCGTCCTTCCGTCCTTCCTTAATTTTTATGGCAAGAATTCATCTTTCCACCCATGAGCATTTTACCAACCTTCTCTTCTCCTTTGGAAGAAGGTTCTGAAGAAGTTTTGCTTTCGTTAAATTGACTCTAAGAACTGGTGGGGAAAAATGAATGTTTTGTATGGAAGCACATGGGAAGGGTATTTATCCCTCCACTTAGAGACTGGCATTCTAGAGGTTCTAGAGGCAGAACCGATGGCTCATGAAAGATAGTAATTCAAAGGTAGCAGTTTGTCGCTTCTCCTGCAATTGTATTTTAAAAGAGGCATTGCCAGAAGGCAAAAGTAGGAATCTCAGATTATTGCTGTTTTTTTTCCTTAAGATTTTTTCTTTTTAATGATGCTCATTCCTGAGAGCATCTGCCCATAAATATTTTCAGTTGAATCTAGCCTGTTAGGCCTTTGGGGGGGAAAAAAAAGAGACTAAAATGAACACCACCCCACTCCAAATCCTCCAACTGGTTATTTAACCTGCTGGTTTTGTATTTTCATTTTTCAAAAGGCTGGGTCAGTGATAAGTGTTTTTTCCATCGGTCTGCAATACATGCTATTCAGTTAATTGTTTTCCCTCCAGGTTTTTGTATTGAGTTGCTTTTCCTCCTCAATCATGCTGGCTGGGGTAATCTGGGAGTTGAAGTCCACACATCTTAAAGTTGGCAAGGTTGAGAAATGCTGAACTAGACCCTGTAAAACACACTAACAATATATAGCAAATTAAATCCTACAATTAAGCAATATACAACATAAAATCCAGAGGAGCCTGTCCAGAATCCCCAAGCACAGGGGCACTCATATTCCTCAAAATCCAAGATGTGCATGTCCACCCTCTACTTAAGGTCCTGTAATTCATCTTCAAAGAGATATTGTCCCTGAATGTACCTTGGATTAATCCATTGTGGCTAATTGTCACAAAGCCATATTTGAACATTTCCTCCATTAAAAGAAGGAAATTTGCCTCTCCTTTTTGAATTGTAAGCTTTGAGGCAAACAGCTAAGCATATTCATTCTGAATTCAGGGCTCAGAGGCATGTTCTTTTTCACTCTAATGATACCTAGATCATCAAGAGCTTTAGTTGGTTGACTGTTGGAGGACCATTTTTAATTAGCACAACTGAGGTTGAGTGTTTATGTTGTAAGCATTTTATTGTCTATGTGTTAGATGGAGCCACAGAATGTAAACCAACCAACCATATTCCTGTTCTGCTCTATACGATGCTTTGATTGCATGAACATTTTTTCAAGCAGCTCCCTTTAGTCAGTAAATCCTAGGGAAAGATACTGTGGGTAAAAACAGGAAAAGAGAACAATCACAATCATGTTTAGTGAAGATTGTTGAAGAGGGTTGCGTTATTACATAATGGGGAATATCTAGTGTGTAATCAGCAGTTGGGTTTTCAAAGAATTCAGTCAAGAAGAAGAGGTTTGGATAGCTGATTGTTAGTTCTCTCCAGCAGAATTCTATATGCAGAGAAATGGGGGATTTTTTAGAGTCTTCTCTCTGGAAAAAAATCTGGGACCAGATTATCTGGGCTTGATTAGCTTCAGTATTTTTTACCTGCCCATGACTGAGATTGGTTTTAGAAAGTCTTTTCCTAGGCTTCTCTGGAAGGTGAGACAGATTAGTAGCACAAGTTTCCTGTTGGTGGACCCGTAAAATAGAATCCCATCGCAATTGGACTATATCCATTAGCAAAGGTTTGGTGACGAAATCCTTCATTTCAGATTTCTTGGTAGGAAGGATTTCCAGGAGTCAGTGGTGGTGAGATTAAAATACTTCCAGCCATGGGGAAGCCTCAACAGAATGGGAGGGTGCCTGGTTGAAGAAGAGGCTTTGAGATTCCTCTTCTAAGAGTTGTTTTTATTAAAAAAAAAAAAAAGGAGATTGCTTTGTCTCCTTTTTGTTTAAGTGCCTCCGAGGCTTTGCTCTTAAAAAAAACCCTGCTTACCAATTTTTTTTTTTAATTAAAACATTATGTCAACTGTTGCTTAGTCTTACATGCACCAAGCCAGATTGGTGTTCTGCTTCCTGAATGTGAGTCTGCATGGCTCCTGTGAAGGTACCAGGTCCTTCAGCAAACTCCAAAGAATCAGGGGGCTGTTGAAAAGAACAGAAGAGTCAAGCATTCATAAAGGCTACCGTTTCCATGCCAACCCTCTTCCCCGTGGGATAACTCGAGAGAGACAAATGCCACGGAATTAAAACCAAGCACGTTTTCCATGAGGCGTGTGTGTGTGTGTGTGTGTGTGTGTGCATGTGTGTGTGTGTGTGTGAGAGAGAGAGAGAGCAAGAGCGATCCCACAAGGTACAGGTTGATTTGATCTTTCTTCCATTTGCATATTAACATTTAATATTTGGGTTTCTGGAGTGTCTGTTTTTATAGGTTGCCCATAGTTCCTTCTTTGGAGCAGGGAGAAATTTTTCAAACTCACATCCATCAAACCATTTGTTTTAATATCTTCTCCGTGCTTGACCCGGTCTCTTAATCTCTTAATCCCCTTAATATTGGCTTCATCTGAATGGGCGCAGAGGGTGCACTTTTTCATAGGCCAAGGAATCTTTTGTGCAGAATGGTTAAAGATTAAATAATCAGCTGTCTTGGGGTTTTCAATATATGCCTTTGTCCCCCAATATGTCTTTATTCTCTCTGGGAAAAAAGTAAACTTGCAGAGAAGGGAATCTGCTGACCTGATACTCCCGTTCTGCTGGCTCCATGCTGTTATAGTCTCTGTAGTCAATGGGATTTCTGTGGCTCTGTTTACACAGGCATTCCTCACAATGGGCAAACATTTAAATGTTCACCAGATCATCTTGGTTTCTTTTCATTAGCTGATTGATTTGAATTTTTTCTACCTTGCTTTTTGGCTAAAAGGGTTCTGGGCCCTGGGCTGAAAATAAAATTGCCCTCAGATTTACTTTGTAGAAGACAAAGCATAAAAATACAGCATGAAAGAAAAAGAATGGAGAGGAAGGAGGGGGGGGGAAAAAGCAAACCCTCAGCATCAGTCCAGAAGATGCAAGATTCTTGTAAGATCAGAATAGTTTAGATAGCCTGATGAAGTTGCAACTGAAACAGACAAGGAATTGATGACAGCTGGAATCTTTCTGCTGTGAGCACTTTTAAAACTTCTGCATATCCATGAGCTTTCCAATTTCTCAAAGTTCACTGTTATAGGAAATGTGGATAACAATTAAATGAATAAATAAAGCCAATATTCTACAAAGATAGTTATGATTCTGACGATCCAATGGAGAGTTTAAAAAAAAAATCAACCAGAGAAACGATATAGATCTTAACTTTCCCCAATTTTTACTAGAGCTGGTGTGGTATAGTATATAGGTATTAAACTCAGGGGCTGAGGTGCATGACCCTGCTAAGCCATAGGCATCTTTTAAGCTCAGTGATGCCAAAAAGACAAATTGTGAGCCACAATACAGTATTGTATGCAAGTATGTAGAGGCAGAGTCTGCAACCATGTTTTGTTACTTACCTCCCAAGTCCCCCCCCCCACTCACAGCATACCACTGATTAGCATACCCCTGATTAGCTCACAGCATACCCCTAATCAGTGTACCCCTGATTAGCTTAGTGTCTCTGGATCCTTTGTGCCAAATGTGTGTATCACAATAAGAACACTAATGAGGCCTCCCTTAATGAAAAGTCAACAGCCATCCTGGAAGGAGGAGGAGGAGGAGGAGGAGGAGGAGGAGAAGAAGAAGGAGAAGGAGAAGGAGAAGGAGAAGGAGAAGTAGAAGGAGAAGGAGAAGGAGAAGCAGAAGGAGAAGGAGAAGGAGAAGGAGAAGGAGAAGGAGGAGATAGATTTTCAGATATTTATTCAGGATGTTTGAAAGCTGAATGTAATGGAAAATTAATTAATTGAGGAAAATGACTGCTATATTTGTTTTGGTTCACAAGCAGTAAAGATATCAGGAGGACAGAAGAACAAGGGGTAGAAACATTTCTAGTCATGGAATGTTTAGGAAGTAAAACAGAAGACAGACATCTTCTGCACAGATTCTGTTTTAACTTGTGTTGCTAATAATAATATTAGAACAGATCAGGAAACAGCATAGTCCTACTAGCCACAGAAAAATATGCTAAGAACATAGCATTGAAACAAAGAAATCTTTAGGGTTATGAAATTCGGTGCTTAAATCGTTCTGCAACTCAACAGTCTTGGGCAGTCCCATTGTTTAATAATTATAGGATTCTTGTTCCTAATTTAATTCTGTTCCAGTTTAATGCTGGGTCTGTAGAAATTCTGCTCATGGCATGTCTGTAAAACCAGAAACTTCATAGTTTTAGAATACTTTTTCTTTTTAAAATTTAAAACAGGGCAATTCTATAAAAACAAGGGCAATGCAAAGAAATGACAGACCATGAAAATAATCACTACCTGCATTTAATACAAATCTTCTAGTGGAACAGTGGATGAGCAAGTGGGGGAGGTAGGAAATATTTTAAGGATATCTGGTATCCCTAAGGACCATCTGGGCTTTATGCCAATATCTTACAATGATGATTTCTTTCCCCCTCCTTTTCGATAAGGGAGAGATTTGCTTGGTTATCTTGTATTTGCTTTGAATTTGAACAGAAGTTTGCTTTTATTTCTCAATATATAGAGATCAGACACTTAGCAAGCTTTACATTGTATTTTAGGAGATCTAGACCAAATAGTCTCTAATTTCAATATGCATTTGGAAAATAGTACATGTAAGGCAGCCCAGAAAATTGCCATGTTTGTGTATTTGAGCTTACTAGGAAATAAGAAGATTGACTTACATAACAAATAATTTTCTCATGTTTATTTCCCTTCCGGGTGCTTTTTCAACCACTCTAGAAGGCTTTTGAAGTTGGAATGCAGTCTCCTTTCAGGAAAGTCTTACAGCTGCAAAATGTAGCAGTTCTTCATTTGTTTCTTTAAATAAATTAAAACAAACTGGTTTCATTAAAAAAAAAAGTCTTACTATTTTATTATGCCAGACTAATTAGCAAAGGAAATGTGTATAAATATAGCTGTGCGGACAATGCGATGAATGATTAAAAGTGAAATAAAATAAAATAGCGAAGCCTGAAAAATTATACCATAAACAATACACCCAAATCCCCCCATACCCAAAAATATTTAACTGACTTGCTTGGAAGCCCTCCCCCCTTTTTCCCTTTGTTTGCTTATTTAAGCTTTAAATTCAAATGTTGACCAACAATAGATACCCACAGCTCATTGCAGAAAATTAGATGTAGTTTTATCCTTCTGGTGTTCTGTAGTCATTCTTTTTGGCCACACCTACAGTGACCATACGCCCTTCATTATAAAGGATGATCCTTTATTTCAGAAAGATGTCCTTTAGATATATCTATTTTTCAAAAACTCACTCATGTCCTTTATTTTGGTCACTTAACTTTTACCCTACAAACGTTACTATTTAATGCTCAGTCTTTCACATTCATGTGAAAACTATGGAAATGGAATTGCCTTTTAAAATAAATTTAAGTCTACTTTTGATTTTAGATCTTTTTATTAGAATATGCATTTTTGTAAAGTTTGTCTTGATTTTGCTCTTGAATTTTCCCTTGTAAAGCAAAATTATAAAGAGAAACAATGAACATTTTCATCCTTATGAACCTCTTTCAGATTTGCTCCTTTTTCAGGTTGGTCCTTTATTTTTTCCAAGAACATAGGGTCAGTGTAGCCATACCCTGTGTGTGAGCAACTCATAGTTTTGATATCTTGATATCCGAACATTGAAAGCATAGCCAAGAAGCACGTAGGTACCTTGACATGCAACAATTGACGCAAAATCGAGTTTAAATTTCTGTGCATTTCATCCCAAAGTGTCATGTAGGAAAAACTTGTCTTCTAAATTTCCCCAAGAGTTTGTTTAAAATCAGGGATCGCCATGCCATTTAACTGAAGCACAGATTATTTACTTTCAGTGCTGGATGAATCACGGTTACCCCCAGAAGGATGCACCCCTCTATACAGAGATATCTACGTTAGAAGGTACAGTGCATGTGATTGGATACAGCAGCAAAGTATTTGATTGGACAGAGCAGAATATCAGATGCTTAGTGAAGTTGTAATGACAGAAGGACTAGAAAGACCATGGTGGCTCTGAGACCACAAAGAGGCAGTATTTCGTGATCATGGTTTCTTTCCAGAAAGTTACTGTTCACTTGTCCTTGGTTCCCAGAGCTCATGCTCGTTCCTTGTATCTTCTGTTTTTATCAACATTCCTTGGCCCTCTAAGTGTTTTATGGTTGAGCTATAGAGTTTATTGTTTTTTTCAAGCCTCCAGGAAGAGATTTAGGGCGACAATGTTTCTGCTTTATTTCACTTGTCCTAACCAGCACATGTTTTCTCCTATAAACACAGCAAAAGGACGAGCCCCATGGGAATTCGTGTTTTAACTTCTGAATTGCACCTTGAAAAGCAAGTTGATTTCATGAAACCTTTATTCAATACTCTCTGAGATGGCCAAGATGGCCAACGTACACAAAGCACCTCTTTCTGTTAGTGTGATCTGATATTCAAATTTTAAGTGCAACCTGCCACTAATTTACAAGAACAATTTACAGAAAGGTTCCAGATTCATATTGCCACCGCTTCTTTTTATGGAATCACAGAAGTTGTCCTATGATTTGGCCGCATTATGATGTCACTAAAGCCAACAAAGCTAATTCAGAATGAGGACTAAATGTTTGTTCTGGAAGAGATTTATTTGCTCTCAGTGATATTGTCACATCGCCATATCCTTTTGGCTACATGAGATAGCATTACTTCCAAAAACAATCCAATTTGGAGAAAGTTAATGAATGCCAATACAGCACTGAGCAGCTGGTTGAATTTGCATACTTCAAAAAACAGGTGCAAAAGAGGTAAACATTGAGGGAGATATTTATGGGATACATCACCATGCAACGTTCCCTTTCATGGTAAAAATCTTCATTATTGAACATTCATCATGGTCTTTGTTCAGTCTGTCTCTGTGATTTCTGACTTAGAATTTTAAAAAAATATTAGATAGTTCACATGAATTAGCAGTTACGTTGTTTAGGGTTAAAACCGTTGTTCAACTATAATATGGTATACAGATTGGCCCATTTACAAACCTAAGGGCCTATGAAACCATTCAGGTGAGCTTTCTTAGGATTCTGGTTCTCCAAAATGGGTCCCTAATACAGTTTTGAGGGCAGGCATGGACCAAGATTTTGACTTCATGGCTCAGAATCATGTTTGATCCTACAGGGCTGATGCCTCTGCTGTTGACAGACAGCTATCAATCTCCTTGGTATCAAACCTGTAGGGAGGAATTACGCAGAACTGGCTTCTCTCCTGGATAGGGAGGGCAGTTAATCCTTATGGAGGCCAAAGGAACAAATTAGGGACATTGATTGCCAGAATGATCTCACTGTTGTTGCAGAATGCTATTGCCAAGTGTTAGATTGCGACAAGCCCTTTATTTACACAGTCTAACCCTAAGTAAATATAAATGGCTTTTTCTAGAGCCCATTTTAATACTCTTCCTTCCACACTGTTGGGTACGTTTCAAGAGCCTTCTTGTCCTAAGAGACTTTGCCCTTGGGACTCTCAAGAGGTAGAAACTCCTGCCCACATCCTTATACGGTGTCCCTTATGTTGTATCTTGACTGTGCTTTGTATTTTCACATTGAGGGTCATACAGAAATATTTTATGTTCCTTATTTTTTAAGAGATGTTCACTCTTCACTCACACTCTGGATTACCAACTTCCTTTATGGAGACATACAACTGTGCAAAAGGCAACGTTTCAGCTTAAAACTTAAATGACTTAAATATGTTATTTAAAACTTAAATAAATCATTCTATTTCTTTATGATATTTTGGGAGGGAACTGGGTTTGGCACAGCAATCTGTTTTCTTGTTCTTATTTGTAATCTGAGTCAAAGACCGCAATAAAGAAATTTCATTTCATTATTCTAAGTCAGAAATTGATTGTTCATATACTGTAGACATCACTTGATTTAAAACGCAAGTGCAAAGTGGGCAAACATTAGAAAAGTTTATCCATAAATTAAAAGCGGCATTATTTATTTATGGCCAGAGGGTCCAAATAGCAAGTTACAAATATAATCTAAAATTTGGCATTAGATAAAACAGTTTCACAAGTAAAATATTGGATAAATATTACATAAAATACTGACGGGAAGGGGAACAAAAGGGACAAGGGATCTAAAATGGAGAGGACCAGGGCCAGAAACCTGGTATCTAAAATTAGGTAAGCCAATTCAAGAACAGGACTGAGCATTATTAAAATAATGAACAGCTTGTCTAAACAGTAAAATAAGATCTTATTGTTTTTCAACCATCTTTGTGTTTTGGCACTAATGGGTCAAACTTCTGAAAACAGAAGGTATATTTAAATCCTTGTGAATATTCCCAACCACCTCTCTCCTCCTTGAAAACAGAGAATTCTGAGGATGTAATGGTCTGTGGGAATGACCTTGGGAGACAGGAGGCAGAGCCGTAGCCGAGACAACCATCGTGCAAAAGGTATCTCAGCCCCCAGAAGGAAAAAGGGTGTACAGAAGGGACATTTCAGAAGGGACCCTCCCTAGTTTTCTGGAAAGTGAAAATAAAGGAGGGTGGAAGTGCTTTCAGACTTTCAAGATCCTGTTACTGTAACCTGACAATAAAGGTAGTGATAGTACTCATGGTTTGTGCTTCCCATCTGGACTACCTTGAAGAGCTGACAGGGAAGGAGACCAAAGTAGCTGTGTTTATATCTGGTTATTGCACCTTTTTTGCACTTAGATATAAACACTGTCGCTGGCAATATTTAAAATAAGATGAAGGGCTACCTTTGAGTCCCTGAGCCTACTACCACGTACAACATGGAGGCATAAATAGCTCTTGCAGCTGAACAGAAGCTTATGCAAGAGGGGAATCTCTGCTCATAAGTCTAAGCCTTTAATAACCAAATTCTTTCCACAATAAGTAATAAGTCAGGCTGTCGATGGCCAAAAGCTTTTAATCTTGAAGTAAAACGAACAAAGCCAGAGATGACGCGCCCATCTTACCCAAGTCATGATTCAGCTGGTGCACTGTGGCCCAAGCCATATGGTGTGAGCTGCCCAGATTTGTTTAAGATGGGGAGCCACACAAATCTTTTAAATAAATAAATAAATAAATATCATGCTCTTGCATATTATTCTGCTTCTTGCTAATCAGGAAGCCAACCTCGCATTCTGCTGCACAACGAGAGGCGCGCTTCAGTATTAACACAACCAGTTGCCTGAAAGCGGAAATGAACCAGCTGATTGAAAGTATGCCTTATAAATATTAAACCTGGCTGCCTTCTAAAATTAGAAAGCCCATTAATGCATCTAACTAGGAAGGAAACGGCCTTGTCTTCACACGCCACCGTCTTTATTCCCTCCAAACTTGTCTTACGATTTTCGGAATGGGATTTATTGCTCAACCTTTTCTTTTTCCCTTGGACCTGTTCTGGAAATGAGAAGGTGAGGGTTACTCTTGTGCACAGCAGGCGCTCCCTTTTGTGGCAAGAACATCTGAACCTGCCAAGATGTTTTGGGGTCAGTGAATTAAAGATTGCAAGGGGTTGACAACCTGATCCGGTACAACCGTGGGAATGAAAGGAACTGTGCATCGTACCCAGTGGGAATTTACAGCTTTGAATGTAGTTATTTGTAAAGAAAGAAACTATTCATTGACAAAGGATGAAAATGAGACCAAGGGCAGTCATTTGATTCAAAACTATACAAGAATTTCTTAATTCAAGCATCAAGTGCAAATGTTACAAAAACTCTGTCTCCCTTCAGGTTTCTGGAACATTATTAAAATAGCACTTTCCCCCCCTATGAATTAGGGCTATTTTCCCCTCTCCATTCCCTAACATTATTTTATACTAAAATTCAAATCCACTGGAATTTGAGCTCAGATCTCTGCATCCATTTCATTATCTGAAGCTCATGGGCATTTGCACCAGAAATCCACATTCTGGGTAAGATGTTGAATGAATTAATGAATCTATAATTTTATCTGTAGAGCATTTATGGGATAACAATGACAAAGTATAATTTTTTTTTTAAATCAATGATTAAGACAATAAAACAAATTACAGCAAGTATATCAAGTAAAAAAAGAGAGAGATTAAAATAATGACAAGCATAGCACATACTTTTTTATAACCTTAGTTTCAGCATGGACAAATTCCTCTTGGCATTTGGCTGCAGATCAGGCAAACTGAGCAAAAGCCTTCACTATTTTTCTTTTGGCTGAGGACAACAGGAAAGTGATTTTTGTAAAGATGAGACCCCCATGGGTTTTATTCTGCAAATGAGGTGTTAGAATTTTTTCCCCAGGGTCCTGTGACAATCAAACCATGAAGCAACTACTGAATGAGATCTTCAATCACATTTGCTTCACATGGGCTGAAATACTTTTTACAGGGGGTGTTTTGAAATCTCCTTCTAAAGGTGGCCGATGCATCGATTGCCACCATCGTTGAGATAAAGCTCTTCTCAGTGTTAGATATTTTTCATGGCAATGGAAATTCTTGATTATTTGTTTGTTTGTTTGTTTATTTATCATATTTATATAGCCGCCCATCTCACACAAGGTGATTAAGAATCGAATTGTGAAATCAATAATACACTTCTGTACAGTTTCCGTTACAGCTACAGTGGGGAGTTGGGCAAATGCTTATCATTAGCGATGGACAACTTTGGCCTACGTCTTAAGTGACAGGTCACCCTGCATTTCAGATGTGTTCAGGTGTGGTCAAAAAAGTCAAGGTGGCAGCCATGAAGGTAGAATTGAATCTGGGTCCATTTTTTTGTACACATATGAAGCACATTAAAATCAAACAAACAAACAGGAAGAGCTTTGATTGCACCATTGTGACTGTCATCTTAACATTTTGACCACCCCCTGCAGATACCCCTGATGTATTTGTTCCAGGAAGCATTTTTAGCTATTGTTGAGAGGATTGTGGGTCAAAACCTGAGCCCATAAATAAAGATTTTTAGATGATTTACTGCTGTTGCATAAGTTATCTGTCAGCCTTGTGAGGTAGTCCAGACAAGAAGCACACCCAGAAGTACCAGCTCTATCTTTATTGTAAGGTTACATTAACAGAATCTTGCAAGTCTCAAAGTACATCTCTCTCCCCCCTCCTCACTTTTATAGTCCAAGAAACTAGGGAGGGTCCCTTCTGAGAGGTTTGCTATTCCCCCCTCCCCATTCCTTCTGCAGGCTCAGCTGCCCCTTATCTGACCACTGCCTAGTCTGCAGCTCTTCCATCTGTCTCCCAAGGTCATTCCCACATTGTTGTTGTTTAGTCGTTAAGTCGTGTCCGACTCTTCGTGACCCCATGAACCATATTGCGCCAGGCCTTCCTGTCCTTCACTGCCTCCCTGAGTTTGCTCAGTTTCATGCTCATTGCTTCAGTGATGCTATCTAACCATCTCATCCTCTGCCGTCCTCTTCTCCTTTTGCCTTCAATCTTTCCCAGCATCAGGGTCTTCTCCAAAGAGATCTCTCTTCGCATTAGGTGACCAAAATATCTGAGCTTGAGCTTCATTATCGATCCTTCCAATGAGCAATCAGGGTTGATTTCCTTTAAGATTGACTGGTTTGACCTCCTAGCAGTCCAGGGGACTCTCAAGAGTCTTCTCCAGCACCACAGTTCAAAGGCATCAATTCTTCGGCGCTCGGCCTTTTTTATGGTCCAGCTCTCACAGCCATACATTACTACTGGAAAAACCATAGCTTTGACTATGCGGATCCTTGTCGGCAAGGTGACGTCTCTGCTTTTTAATATGCTATCTAGGCTTGCCATAGCTTTCCTCCCAAGGAGCAAGCGTCTTTTAATTTCATGGCTGCAGTCTCCGTCTGCGGTGATCTTGGAGCCCAAATAAATGAAGTCTGTGAAGTCTGTTACTGCTTCCACATACCATTACATTATCCTAGTTTCTACCTGAAGCAACAAAGATGGGGTATATCTAGACTCACATAGGATGACTTTCAAGGCTTTTATTCAGGTAGGATAACTGCTTTATTCAATCTACTTCATACCCACAGTTGTATTTCAGAAGGTCAGAATACAATATTGTTATTTCCTTCTTTGGAATTGGGGGTGGTGGTGAAGATAAAACTTCCAACTGTAGGCCTATCAGTTTTATAGACTTAGTGGAAAACTATCTGCCAAATAGCATCTGTTCAAATTAAAGAATTGGACTATGGCAAATAACATCACAGCAGAAGAACAAGGAGGCTTTAAGCCTGATTATTCCACAATAGACCAAGTGTTTGTCTTAAACCATTTAATAGAAAAGGATGTTAAACAGCATAAACAGAAATTATGCTGCTTTTATTCATTTTTGAGCTACTTTTGTTTCTATAATAGTAATATTTGGGATAAATGTTCAGTTTCACAACAGACTGGTGCCTATTAATATTGCTAAGGATTTTATATTGAAATATCAAGATTTGCATTAAATTTTCAGCAGCAGGAACTATTTCATATTATATTCCCACCACTAATGGAGTGAAACAAAGATGCATTTTTACTCTTTTTTTAATTTTTTAATTTTTTTTAATTAATGATGTGGTCACAGGCTTCAACGAGGAGAGGGTTTTTTTCCCTGCGAAGATTTTCAATAGCAAACTCACATTGCTTATGTATATTGATGATATGATCCTAGTCTCACAAACCATGGTTGGGCTATGAAGGCTATCCTCTTTTGGAAATAGTTGCCAGATGAATGATCTTGAAATTAACTATGATAAATCATAAGTAATTGTCTTTGGATGTTCTAATTCTCAACAGAAATGGCATTTGAACACTACTCCAATTGATCAAGTCACTACACACAAACACACACATATTTATATGTGTTATATATATATATATATATATATATATATATATATATTTTACAGAGTTAAAAACTACAGAAAAACAAAAAAGAGTAAATAAAAAATATAAGAAAAATAGAAAAGATTGAAAAAGAAAAGAGAAAGGGGACAAAGAAAAAGAGAGAAAAGAAAAAGAAATATTTAAAGAAGTGACCTCTGATCTTCTTTGCAGCAGGTACAAACACAGTGAACACTATTTCCACCCTCACAAATTACATAGCATAATTCTCTTCTTCCCATATACATTCCTTTTTAATCAGTAAATCCAAAAATTACCAGTTCATCTTTATCCATTTCCAGCAAAAAGTCCATAAAGGTTTCTGGCCTTTTATAAAAGTAATGGTTGTTCCTTCCTTAATCAGTTGCGCCATTTCTGCGAGCTCTGCCATCTTCGCGATCCATTCCTTCATTATGGATATTTCTGAATTCTGCTATCTTTGTGCCTAGAATAGCCTCGCTGCAGTTACCATATATAAAACCAAGTTCAAGTCACTTCTTGATACTGATATTTTATTTTCCTGTAATGGGGCTTAGGTTCCCCACAGCCTTTCAGAGAAAAAGCAGATAGGATCAGCAACAGCATTTGAAAACGTTGGTGACAAAGGGGTGGCATTCAGATGCAAATTTCCCTTCATTAATTTGAAGCAGAGTTTTCTTCTCTATACTACTCGGGGCCAAGATCTGGAATTTCTCTTCCTCTCATGGGATTTGAACAAGTTGATAAAGAGTAAAATGGATCAATATATTTTTTTTCCCTGTTTCTTTCTTCAGCAAGTCTGTTGAGTTTCTTCTTATTTTCTGAGAATTTCTCTAGTTCGTTGTAACTGAGATTTCCCCCCCCCCATTTTTTTCAAATTTTACTTCTAAATTTAATTTAAAATCTAATTAAAAAAAAAAAAGACAAAACATGCAAATACACTAAAAAAAACCCTCCACACAATTAACAAAACAATCTCCACCCCCCACCCCCCAGATAGCACTAAAGTTTATAGGCATTTCTGTGCAAATGTATTTTTTGAACATGTTGCCTATACACACCCAATTTTAGCAAACAATTCCCCCTGGTACAGTGCATTTTGTATATTATTTTCATGAATATACGCATTTTAATGGAATATTTTCCCAAATTCATGACTTTTAAAAAAGTTTCCGGCAAACTATTTTGCAAAATGAAGAAGTACACTTTTTGAAATTCATGATACATGCATGCAGCTATTTATTCTGGTTCAAAAATAAGACATTTAGAAGAGTTCGTATCAAATGCAAGCTATATGAATTTCCTCCCACTTCTAATAATAGAAGTGTTCTATATGTGCAGAGGGTTTTTCCATTCTGGAATACTGCATACGTTTTCATCACAGACAGGAGAGAACCTGTACCTGATATTTTATGTTAATAAGATATCACTCAGAAGAAATCTGTTGCTTATAATCATGCACACACACACACAAAAGATAATTTAAAACATTATCTGCACCTACATATTGTATTGGGGAAAAAAAAAATCAAGATGGCATCTATGACACACGATTATATCTCCATCCTTTTTTGACATGCATCGCACGTACAATGCACGTAACAAAGACGTGGGTTTGTTTGCACGATTCACTTTTTTGAATCTCCCCCCCGCCCCCCGTGGATGCCCCTGTTATGAAAAAGTGTGAATAGAACTGAAATCTGTATCAGATTGCTTTTATATTGTGTAAGGTTTGGGATTTAAACACTGTCAGAAACAGGGATGCAGACAACACACACAGAATGTCTAATATTTGGTTCTGCTTGGGAAATCAAACTACTTAATTCACCATTCAGACGTTCTGAGAAGAATTGCAGCGTGGAGGGTTAGAAATTCAACAAGCATCCTAAATTTTGGGAAGGGGGTGGTGGCATCCAGGGTTTTCTTTCCCTGCAAAATGAAGCTGGAAGGCTAAAGCAGAGGAAACAATACTGACGCATTTTCTGACATTAATGATGGTCCCATTTTTTGATAAGCAGTACTTTATATCTGTAGTTGTCCATTTAATTCATAATTTCCCATATGGTTGTTCCTTATGTTTCTACAGTGTATTGATAAGCTACCTGTTTTGGAAGTTCTCACCAGGTGACAACACTGGCAAGTTAAATCCCTGGTGGGCCACCATAGAGAACTGGTGAATTAGACTTAGTGGGACACCGGCTCTAAAAGATGACAACAATCAACCTTTTTTTCTGATTTTTTTTTTCTTTTGCTCCAAAGCCAACAGCTCTTTGATTGCATGTATCTTCTCAAAGGTTCCCAGTGTCTCTCTGCTGGACGCTGAAAGCTTTTGATCAATATCATACAGAAATTAGCTGATTCCATTCCAAAAGCAGCCCACAATGACCCCCACCAGCTGAAATGTTTAGCAATTGAATCGTATCTATAAATCACTGGAAAAAGGTGCTGAAGAGATGTATAAATGCTTCACAATTGCTAGCAACCCAATGAACTGGTATTGGAGCTGAAGCTTATCAAAAATTGGCTATTTTTCACCATCTCCTTTCTCCCCAGATCCTCAATGCCTAAAGAAATGGTGACTTTGCTTTTTAATTAATCAACCAGAGTGAGAAATATTTGTATTAAGATTTTGGTTGTACACACAGGCTCTAGAACCATGAGAAGGTGGACAATCTAGAAGCTAAGTCCTAAAAGCCACTCGATTCAGGAGTCCCAAAGACTTGACAAAAAAAAGAAGATGGCAACTGTAATTGCAGAACTGTATGTGTGCTGCTTGAGCATAAAAAAGTGGCAATGCTTCAATCGTGTGGTGGTGGCAACATTCTTGACTTTTTGGACCCTTCCCCCTGGAATGCTCCTACCTTGGAGTTACTCCCAAAGAGGCTGACAAGCTGTAATTCTTTACGTGACGTGGGAGAAAACTCTATTAAGTACAGGGAATCCATAAAGTGACCCTTTTTAAATTGCTTTCATATTCTATACAAAAAAATGGAATCAGTATGTTCTTCTGGGACTGGTCTTGCCCATTTTCTTCCTATGGTCTCCCCTACTGTTTTGCGGGACCTGCTCTCAGCAAGAGAAAGGTGGCACACCCTTTTTGGTACTCCAGCTGGGAGATGTTCATGAGTGTCCTTCAAAAGATAAAACAGACCTGTTTGAAGACGTCCCACTGAGATTACTCTTATTGGGGGAACCAGAGATTGAGTCCCTGCTGAGACATCAACGTTCTTTAATGAAAGCATTAAGTTTCAGAGATGGTTTCTTCTGAGTAACAGGTTCTCTGTAATTATACTGGGCTTTTAAAAATGCATCTGAAAGCCACTGCATAATTAAGCATGATCAGAGAACACCTTGGCTAGTGGTTCACTTTACCATGAGAGATTCCTGGCTGCTTGCTATATCTTATGTTAGTTCAGAATAAGGAGACTGGCTGAGAAGACGTTTTACTCCAATGAAATCCAAACATCCAGACAGGGAGGATTTTATTTTGAGACCTGTGCCTGCTCAGAGCCACAAACCCTTTGGTGCTCATAGCACCAAATAACAGCAGGATTTTACACAACTCCCCTAAACAACAAGTCAGCACTGTTTTTTAAAAGTATTAATATTTGGCATAGGGCTACCCGGTAATTCATTGCGATAATCAGGAGATTGAAGAGAAAAAAACAGCTTGCGTTGCTAATATAAAATACTTTGGCTGAGGGACGTTGCTCTTCATTTTGTTTCCAGCACGAAAATGTTGCTGAATAGGAAAGGAGCAGTCAAAGAAGAAATAAAAGTTACCCGTGAAAAGCAAGGAGTGCAGGGTTTTGTTTTGTTTTTTTATGGAACAAACCGAACAAGAGGAAGAGGGAAATTTTATTCTTTTCTCTGTTAAACAAACAAAAAAAAAGAGTTGTCCTCTATATACACTAAAATACGTTTTTGTCTTTTTTCCCCTTTCTCTTCTGTTATTTTTTTTCTTTTTGACATCCCTTTTTCCCGTTCATTTTTGTAGATTAAATAATACCAAAAGGAAATTTATTGTGTTGTAGTGCAAATTTAGATCATATCCATGCATCTTAATCGGTGGGTCTCTTCTCCCTTCCCTTCCCTTCCCTTCCCTTCCCTTCCCTTCCCTTCCCTTCCCTTCCCTTCCCTTCCCTTCCCTTCCCTTCCCTTCCCACTGCAAAGCTGCACCTATGAGCTTGTGTTCACAGAGACCTTCAGAGACTGGATAGTCATTTCTCAGAACTGTTCTAGTGGATCCTACACTGAGCAAGAGGTTGGACTAGATAGCATCTAAGATCCCCTTCCAACCCTATGATTTGCAGGGAAACTGTAACTGCATTCCAGTGACAGTTTCACAGGGTCACAGTAGGTAGGCCTCTTAGTCACAGTGTCCTGCAACCATTACTGAGCAAATGAGGGAAAGAGAGGGTACAATGTGTGTCTCTGTTGTCCCTCCAAGAGTCAACTTTTTTAACACTTGTATCAAGAAGTGTATGTTGCTTGTTAACTTATATTTTATATTTATATACTTCAGTCATTTCATAAAGAATAACAGGAGGAAGAGGAGGCTATGATAATGGGGAAGGAGAGAGATTCTCATCCTTCTGGTCTAGCACTGCAAAGCTCTTCTGGTTGGGGTACAAGTGCCAGCAGTATTGAGAAGTGTAATTAGGTTTGCCCATCATGGCTATTGATGAGAATTCTGAGTCAAAGTTTATAAGCATGGAGGATGCCAAGGTTGGGAAATGCTGGTTACATGAATGCATTTGCTACTGGGAAGCATCATATGATAAGAATCTTATCTTGGACGCTTTCATGACAATTGATCCAGATTTCTGGGAGGTGATTCAGATTGAGATAAAGATTTTTGGAGGGCCACCAACCATTGACAAATGCAAAATAGTGGCTCAGAGGGGTAGATGTGTACTAAGAATCGAGGAATAGGCTAACCCTGAAACACACGCTCAGCCAGGAATTTGTGACCATTGTCAGAATCCTAGTTCACAAGTTTCACATTCCTCATTTCCCCAGGCATTTTTCAACAAACTATGTCAGGGGAGAGGAAAATTGGTAATTAATAATTAGCTTCTGGAAATCAGAAAATCTTACAGCAAAACTTTTGGAGGTCTACCAGTTGATCCTTATTGAACGTCTGGCCACTTCTGTTGTAATCTATTCTTACTTAGCAAAGTCCATACACCAAGAAGAGGCTCACATTGGGAAGTATGATGGAAAGTGTAAGAGACCCTCAAAACATGAAGGAGGGAGCAAAGCCATTACAGGAGGAAGTTGGACCATTACAGAAAAGATTCATTAGACCAGGAAAAGGGGAGGCTATGAGAAAGAAATTAAGAGTCAACTATATGAAATGGGCAGGCGGGGACGCGGTGGCACAGCGGCTTAATGACGCTGAAAGTTGCCAGCCAGAAATGGTTGACACTTCAGCGGTTCGAGCCCAGCTCCACGCAGCAGAGCAAGTTCCTGCTTCCTCCCCAGCTCCTGCCAACCCAGCAGCTCGAAAACTTACGTGAGTAGATAAATGGGGACTCTCACTCCGGTGGGAGGAAAAATGCTGGCAGCGCCTTGCAAAAGGAGCCGGGAGCAGTTGCCGGCAGCGCGGAAGCCGCGCACGCCCGAAAAAGGCACGAAGCAACGGAAAACCCGCCTCCTGCGCTCGCCAGCTGGGCTCTGCTCTAGGAAGGAGGCTCTGGCAAACCACTTCCGAAACACCTTGCCTTGAAAACTGCAGGGACTCATCCAGGCAGTCGCCGCAGAATCGGTAACGATTGAGTGCTGATTAAAAAAAAAAAAAATGAAATGGGCAGCTATATAAATTTATTAAATAAATTATAAATAAATCAATAAGCAGTCATGCAATGACACAGAAAAAGAGATGAAAGAAGACAATCTTCTTTGCTTACATTTGCTGATTCTGTCCAATTTTGATTCTAGATAATTTTGGCCACATAGATCATGTCCTGAACAGCAGGCCAGCTACTCTCTGTGTATTTTTAATGGCATTCCAGCTGGGAAGT
This sequence comes from Python bivittatus, assembly GCF_059951505.1. NCBI lineage: Eukaryota > Metazoa > Chordata > Lepidosauria > Squamata > Pythonidae > Python > Python bivittatus. The sequence goes on along the minus strand of NW_028277042.1, from coordinate 4,432,154 downwards.
GTTTCTCTGCTTGATGACAAAGAGGTACTAATCTGTTTTGAACAGCAGGGAATTTTCTAGATGTCTATGATTGGGAACAAGCTGGGCCCTGCTTCACTGCAAAGGCCTAAAGCAAATTGGAACCAAGTTATGGTTTTGATTGACAACCCATGGCCAACAATCTGTTTGTCTGAGCCCTATCTTTCTCCTTGTCTGTCTGTCTACCTTGACCAATTGTATATCACATTTCGTTGTGACTCTGTCAGATCAGTGGTCAAGCAAGGTGACTAAAATGTTTAAAATTCAATCACCCCTTTGAACTGGAATCAGCTCACAGAAAACTGTGGTGTAGTGGTTAGAGCCCACTACTGAAGCTCATAGGATGTCTTTGGGGCAGTCACTTTTTCCAGTCCAGCTTAACTTCTCACAAGGCTTGTTGTGGGGATAAAGTAAGGGTTGACTTTATATGCATCAAGGAATATATGCATTAAGAAAATAAGTGACATAAATGTAAAATAAATATACTTTTACAAAGAGGGGAGGAAGGAAAGAAAGAAAGAAATCTATTCAGCATACTTAGCCCTAGCAAAGTATGCAAAGATGTATTGAAAAAAAATTCAACATTTCTGGTAGATATCAAAGTGACCACTGCTTGCTTGCTTGCTTGCTTGCTTGCTTGCTCGCTCGCTCGCTCGCTCGCTTCCATCCATCCATCCATCCATCCATCCATCCATCCATCCATCCATCCATTTCTTTACTAGTTTTGGAAGGAAGTGAGCTGATATGTTGATGAAGATTCTCAGTCATCCAGGTGGAATTATCTGGAGGTTGAGTCATGGCAACTGGACTTCTTTTCTTTTGGTTAGATACGTTTCACTGCTTGTCCAAGCAGCTTCTTCAGTCTAGAAAGTTGGTAAGGGGGGACCCCATAAATGTCTTCCAGGGTGGCTGCATTTCTCACTAACATGATAGGCTCATTGAAGGGACAATAGAAGGCAGCACTTAACAACCCACTTGGGGATGAGTGAGGGATTAGGAGTAAGACATCCACATCCCAAAGACTCTACTAATCACATCTCCTATGATTAGACCTTGACATATCACAACAGAGGATAGCAACCAGAAATTCTTCCAGCAAAATCAGGAGAACACAGAGGTGGGGAAGGATGCCTTATGGGATGGTGGTGAGCAGTTTCCAGCTTTTAAAATAAAGACAAATTCTGCATTCCCTCCATCTGCAGTGGAGCAGTGCTGTTTTATCTGCATGGCTTTTGTAAAAATCATGAAATAATGCATATGAATGGCACTGGATACCCCAAGAAGTTATGCAAATATCATTGTTGCTTGGTGTTATTTCACTGGTTCCAAAAATGCTATTAACATTTCCCCAAAAGGCAGGCAGGCAGGCAGGCAGGCAGGCAGGCAGGCAGGCAGAAAAGTCCTAGAAAACCACATCTTTTAGCTTGTAGATTTATTGGTTAAGCTAGTCCTGTCGACTGTTGTGGTTATCACTCCCCTTAGTTCAGCCAACCTCACCAAGTTCTTATTGTGAGGACAAATTAGGGGAGACCTCCCACTTATACTGCCTTGAGGTTTTAGAGAAAAGATGGGAGGCAAATGCAATGAATAAATAATAAGTAATGTTGTAATTGTCAGCTAGGTTCCAAGCTCTTTTGCAAACAAGAATAGTTTAATTTTGAAGCATGGGAGACTATAGGTAACCTTCAGTTCATCTTGATGGGAAAAGGGCCAGAATGGAAAGATAAATCAAAACTCATTGAGGAGCTGGTGGCAGGAGAATTAGAGCACAGCTTGACTTGAGAGCCAAGGATGGATAATGACTTATGAGGATTGAGTTTCTTTCTTCTTTCCTCTAGTTAGGTCCTGAAAAAGGAAAGGCAGTGGCAGCAGAAAAGACTAAACAAAAAAGTCACCATCAGAAAAGATGTGGTTTTTTGTCTCATTTGGCACTTCTCATGCCTCTCTTCTCCTGACATCTCTGTCCTCCACCAGGACTTTTCAGCCCCTCTTTGCCAAAACTGTTCTCCTTCTGGGAGGCACCTAATGGAGCAGTTGCAATTCAAGATAAAAAAACTGGAACTATTCCTCTGTAATGATGGCCTTGCCTCCTATTTTACTAGTGGCACTTACTATTTCAAAACCTCCTTTCTTTCAAAGCCTCCCCATTTCAATCCAAAGATTAAGAGTCATAAAAAAAAAGGAAGTAGGGACTTTGAAGCTAAGTAACAAACTTAAGCTCTTGAGCAGTGAACCTGGAGGATATCTCTTCCAAAAAAGGAGAACAAATCACATATAATTTTTATACACTGATATAGATATATTTTTATTTCATTATTGCCAAACCATCAAAGGCTAGAAAAATAACATATAGCATATGCCATAAGATGATACATAAGAGTAAGACAGCTTGACCAATCCTATATACCAATCTAACAAGAAGTAGGTCCAGTCCAACATCGTCTTGTGAGGATTGCCATCAGAAGACAAACAACATGAACAGAGTTCAGTAAAATCAAATAAAAGTAATTTTAAAAACTCAAAACCAACAACTATCAGATTTTATAAAAGACAAGAAAAAATGTCTGTACTTAATTTGTGGTTGGACATACCCAACAGCTTCCACTGGAAATAGCAATGAGCTCAAATTCTGCAACATTTTGATCTCTCAACAGCTGATCTATAATCATTTATTTTGTTGGTCTAAGAATTTACTAAGGAAAGGTTGAGTGAGCTCAGGATGACAGGTATGATATAAAGACAGTTTAATGGCATATAAGTTATTGACTCAGTTTCAGTGTCTAAGCAGATAAAAATATGGTCTTGGTAAGGAATTATACTAACTTCCTATCTTCGCCAATGAGAACATTCACACTAATATAAATGCCCTTCTATGAGAAATGTGGAGCAAATCATACAAATATAGAGCTATAATGAAGAGGACACTCATGAGTATTCCATAACAGAGGTGTGAAGTTTGGGGACATATCTTGTTGGACATCTAAATCTGGAGCTCTCTCTTTGGGCTCTGTCATAGCGTACTCTGGTACCCATTAGAGTATAGCTGAGGGTGGTAGCCCACAATGGGTTAGGTCAAGGTTTATTTTCTTTTTTAATGAACAGATGTGATTATCAGGAGAAGTGAGCTAGACAAAGACTCACCCTCAAAAATTTGTTGTAACCAGTATTATTTGGCACACACAACCCAACTCCAGCTGGGGAAGTACACGGTTCATCTAACCATACTTACTGTGAGATGGATTGTGTTTCTTCAGCAATGTTGGCTAAAGATGTCTAAATTTGCATCTATATGTCCAAATTGCATGTAAATCTGTGTCTTTGGGGGATGATCATACATTTTCTCTTTGGGTTGGGTGATGGACTACTGTAATGGCACAGCCGAAAGTATGTTGTGTGATCTTATTATGCAGGCTTATCTAAGTGTAATCTCATATAACTCTGTGAGACTTTCTCTAGTAAAAACCATCATTCCCAAACACTGGCCTCCTCCAGATGTGAGATTCGGCTTCAGTTCCCCAGCTGACTTGGGCATTGCAGAATATTCTGGGAGCTGAAGTCTATACATCTAGGACATGGCCTGGTTGGGGACAGAATCTCTATGCATAGCTCAATTCTCCTGGTATTACTGATGCAATCCATAGGGTCCTCCAAGAATCATGTTTGCAACTCTTGAATCTGCATTTGCTTCCCTTTGGAGAGGATGGATCTGTTTGCAAAAAAAAAAAAAAAAGCCTGTGAAGTATTTGAGCAAAGGTTGTACAAAGAGAAATTGGACATTTGCAATCCAGTTAAAAAAAAAAAAAGCATTTTTCAAATATTAAGCAGTTCCTCGATCTGATTCATTCCTTAGGTAGAATTTCATTTCTTGGTTTGCCAGCTGTGGCAACTCAAATGTTCACAATATATTTGATCATAAATTAAAGAACCAGACTGGGTTTGCTTAACACACTTAAACCACAAAAAACTAAACTAGGTTAGAATTAACCAAGCCTCACCTGATGTGCAAATGCAGCATTGACGTTTTTATCTAATATTATTGTGTGAAAATAACAAGTCTGGTCAGAAATATGTATGAGAGTTGTTGATAGAGCTGGAAAAAACCCCCCATAATCACCAGATCAGTTAAATTAAGGAATGCTAATACTGTATATAAACACACACATACACACACAAACAATTAAAAGATGTTTCTGATCAGGTACCAGATTGTAATTTAAAACAAACAAATAATGTGTCTGCAAGAAACAAGTAACAACTTAAACAGAACAATACATATTTATTATACTCAGTAACCAGAAAAATATACAGTTAGATAGCAGAATTTACAACACTTGAGTAGAATTACATAAACATTTCTAATTAAATCAGGCAGGAAATAAAATGAGATAAATTTAGAAATAAAAATACAAACAAAACCAGAAAACAACAGTAAGAAACAACTTCTGGCCTGCTAAAAGATTAAATACTTAAAACTAATCACTACATTAAGATCCACTTTGTTAAAGTATAAAAGGAAAATATAAAATAGAATGGTATAAAGCCACATAAACATTAGATAGAATTGCCAAATTCCATCCCTTGTTTCTAGCCAGGTTGAATCCTAATTGTTTTGTTCCACTATCTGGTCCCTAATAATGTGAGTTGTGAAGTAGAATTTGGCAACTTTAAAAGTGATATCATCATTATGGTTGGTGAGAAGAGATATATAGAATTTGTCTGGCCTGCAGGGGACTTACTTAGGAGTGGAATTCAATCCAAGTGTCAACTTTCATCATTAACAATGTAAAAAAAGGTCTTTTTTCTATATCCAACAGAAGTAAGAATACCTTTCTAAGGATATGTCTGATACAATAGTTATACATCATCTAAAAAGAGACGTATCTTTTATTGAAGATGTTTGTCTCATTTGCAAATTTTATTAGTTGACTAAGAATTTGTTTTACCACTTTCTTCTCTCATCCTCATTTATACTTATCTGTAAGAGCATTGTTCATCATTCACCGGCTTTCAAATAATGGAGATCTTAACTTTTGGGAGTAAGTCAGATTTCTAGGCTGATTCCAAAACAACTGGGTTGGGTCAGACCCAGTTAGGACTGAGATGTTGGGTGGAAACCAGCAGAAAGCTCCCATTTGTGAATAAAGCAGGGAAGTCAGAAAAGCATCTTGAAAAATGCAATGGTAATCCAATTTGTTTTTTTGCTAAGAAAAGTACTCAGACAGGGTCAGCTGAATTCAACATTTATTTGCTTATTACAGTTTTTCTATGGGAAGACACTGGATGGGCTACAACAGAGTAAAAACAGAAAACAATATGAACCAATACACCAACTCCAAATAGCTCCACCATGGTGGACCTGCCTAGCAATGTTCTGAGGTTAAAGGCTTGATGGAATAGGAACCAGGCTGGCTGCTTTCTCAAACACTGGGAGGGAGGGGGCTACAGCTTTGAGGGAGGCTTTATCCAAGGACATTTGTAAGAAAAAGGCCTGTGGTGATGAGTTATAGGATGAGTTGAGAGCAGGGGTATCCAGAGTGGGGAATCAAAAAGGTCAACATGGTGGCCTCAGCCCCACCCCTTTTTTACATGTATTGCTCGTGCAATTCCAACAAGATTCCAAGACTCGACATTTCTGGTGGGCCACCTGGAAGACCTGAAAGACCAGGTTAGAGATAGATCAACATGGAAAAAAATCTATCCATGTGATCACTAGGAGTCGAAAACCACTTGATGGCACGTAATCAACCAATCAATTTATCATGAATGGCAACTATTTACTTGCATGGGAGAAGGCAAATAGATATGGATTGGGACACAAAACGTCTTACTGTTCCTTAATCATTGCAGTGATTGAGGATCAGGCCCATCTCTTTAGACATCCCTATTTCAGTTCCTTCCTTACTCTGAGGCGCAGTGCAAATTGTGAGATAGCTGGAAAGAACCTTGTCAATTAAATGGATCTCCAGAAAACACTGGTGGTTTGGGCCTCTGATCAGAATGTGTATCTAGGATACATGCAGCTGTCAGCAGGGAGATACGCCTTCTGATCAGCATCCAAACACAAACCTGGTTTCAGGCCATTTCAGGCTTTAAAGGTTATTACGAATGGAACCATGGGAGTTGCTAATGAGTCATCTCTGCTTCCTCACCGCTATCCTTTCCTTCTCTCCCTCCCAACGATAACATTTGTTTCTTCTGTCTGCAACGCCTCTTTCTCTGCTGTCTCCCTCTGTGTGTAGGATCCACACATCCATCCGTTTGCCAACACTGGAGAGGGAACGTGACAGAACGAGAGGTGTGCTGCATCAGGCTGGTTCTGCATTCGGTTTCCCCAGGGCTAATGCAGTGCCAGAGAAAAGCCCCACCCTCTCATTCATGTTGTCCTACAGCTGGTCAGCAGGAGTTTTAGAACCCAGGATCTGGGAAACAAGAGGAACTGGGGAGTTCCATGGAGAATTTTGTGCAGTCCTACGTGTTTTAAGCAAACCAGCCTAACCTGCATTTCTGCAGTGAATACATGAACTGGAGCACAATTATTTCTCTGGCCTGGATCCTTCTCCCAATTCTGTGAGGAAGTTCTCACTGCACTCAGAAATGTGCCTTTTTAGAGAAAGCTGCAGAAAGGTTGCACAGATTTGAGGAAGGTGGGTATGCATTGGAAGCAGTCCCGATAAAAATGAAGGGGGGGGGGGCGGGGGGCTGTGATTAGAAAACAAACATAGATGTGGAACCTGGATGGAATGGATTTAAAATAAATTCGATGCAAAGTACGGTTGAATACGTCCCTAACTGAAGAGGATTGATTTCATTATTCATCACCTCTTCATTAGTTGTTGCAGTAGGGGGCATGCAGAGAGTGCAAGGTAAACTGACATTTGTGTAAGATCATTTAGGCACTGTCAGGGTCCCGATCTCTTTATGAAAAGACTCCTTGGGGTTTTGTTCTCAGACCTTCAAATGAAAGGGGAGAGGAAACTTGCCACTGCAGCTTCTGTTCTTCCCAACACACATATACACAAACACACACTGATTGAGTTCATGGGAGAAGTTTAACTACAGTCTCAGGCTGACCAAACACAAATGTTCATATAACATGCTATGACCTGTCACATCCTATTATAATTTACAGCAAGGGATTCTTAGGTTGTGGGTTGCAAGCCTCCAGAGGGGTCATGAGCAAATTGGGGGTGGAGGGATTAAACCTGATCATGATTGCTGAAGCAGACAAGGAAGGAGCAACGGCCTGGGTGAGTTTGGAGACCCACCCTAACCTGTGGATCTAGCCATCTGTTGAAAACATTCTCCAATCATAACAATGTTATGACTGGTGGATAGTTTCCTGCTAACTGGTGACTGCTGGTGTAGAATTTAGTAGTCTGTCCATAGTCTTTGAGGTAGCTGTAAAAATGTAGAGCTCCCTTGTTCAGGACTTTTATCCCTTGTTTTAAATTCCTGGCCTCTCAGAATGGAAATGTTTTTGTTAGGTGGTAAGAGAAAATTAAAAATGACCAGGCTGCTTGCTCAGAGTAAGCATAAATCAAGGAAGTATGATGAGAATTATCTACCATTTAGTAAATATTTTTATTTAGTTCCAGTGAAATAGTTTTACACATGAGGAGGCAGGGTTGCAGAAATGTATGGAACATTTTACGGGTCACAAAATCACAACATTTGAGAACCTCTGGCTTAGAGTGATAGCTTTATTTACACAACACACTAAAACAACAGCTGGACTTCCTATAATACACTGAACTGCTAACTACTTACTCCTCTTTTAGCCTAACCAAATGGTTGTACAAACCCAGACATTTACTCTAATTCTCACAGAGGGACACATTCTTGTACTTAGGTCAGTGCTAGAGAATTCCTCACAGAGAGACCAAACCCTTGCAAATGTTCACCCAGATACGTGGCAAGTGCTGTTCCAAAAATATGACTGTAGCTTTAAATGTAGATCCAGGATGAAGAATTGGCATGTTTTTTTCTCTTTGCAAGGCTTCAGAATTGCCAGTTCCCTGTTGATTCCAAAGCTGTTATGATGGACAAATAAAGAGCTCATTTTGTGGGGTGGAAAGTTAAAGTCTTGAAGGAGAAAATTAAGGGTTTATTCTTTCCTTTCCCTTCTCCACTGACATCTGCCTCAGGGGCATTGGCAAGGCATGGTAAAAAAAGTCAAGATGAAGCCTACGATGGTGTGATTTCTGTTCCACCTGCTTTTTATATGCATTGCATGTGATTCCAAGTGGATGCTTCCTGTAGATAGCAGGTTACCAAAATTCTAGACCAGTGCTTCTCAACCTCAGCAACTGTAAGATGTATGGACTTCAACTCCCAGAATTCCCCAGCCAGCACGGTGGCTGAGGAATTCTGGGAGTTGAAGCCCACCCATCTTCAGGCTGCTGAGGTTCAGAAGCACTGGGCTAGACAAACAAACAAATGAAATCTTGAGGCCTGACTTGCATTTCATAGTCCCAAACTATATCCGAACAGATTCATGAAGGCTCTTCTCACAAATAATGTCTGAATTAGCAACGGCAGCTTTAAGTTGTTGCACCTTAAGTTAATGAAGAGAAGTCCCCCTCTCCATTCAGGATCTGAAGAAAGATGTGCCAAGTAGGTCCAGATACATAATGTGATAAATTGATTGTTTCAGAGCCAGAAAGAACAATAAAAATAAAATATGTACTTAGTGGTCAGATTCTCCAGGCTTCAGCAAATCAATGCAAAGGTGCAACCTGATCAACTTGGGCTACCTCTATTCCAAGAAATCTATATACATCCTTACCTAACAGAAAGCCTGATTGATACATTGGTATTGATTTTCTGGAGAAATTTGTGTGTGTGTGTGTGTGCCTCCTAGAGTCCGTTTTTGACTCCTGGTGACTGCCTGGACAAGTCCATGCAGTTTTTTTCGGAAGTGGTTTGCCATTGCCTACTTCCTACGGCTGAGAGAGAGGGACTGGCCCAAGGTCACCCAGCTGACTTGGTGCCTAAGGCAGGACAAGAACTCACAGTCTCCCAGTTTCTAGCCTGGTGCCTTAACCACCAAACCAAGCTGGCTCTTATCCTGGAGAGACTAGACTACCTGTATTCCAAGAAACCCATAAATATTTAGCTATCCCATATAACTTGGATTATGGGACTTTCAGTTCTTTACACACACACTCACACACACTCACACACAAATGATTTTTAATCATTCTAGGCCATCTCCCCTCACCCCCAGATTCTGCCACTTTCTATTTTCCTTTGTATGGCAGTGATATCCTTTGATTTATTTGGTTCCAAGTCACTTGGCCAAGTCTACCAGGAAAGATTTCTCTGTGTACATATTGGATATGCAAAGTGACCTCAAGGGAGGGTTTGTTGTCACTTTTTGCAATCTAATAGAATAAGTGTTTTGGTGGCTCGCCAAGCACTCGTGAAATCGGTGGGATAAATAGAGTGTGAGCCACAGAGACCTGTCAGCAAATGCTTGGGGATGGGCGGGGGGGGGGGGCATTAGCTGCCTTTCTAGTCAATCTTAGTGAGATGGCATGGTGTTCCAATGCCACCTCAGCAGGACCATCCAAAGGGGAGGATCAAAAGTCAAGATGGCACCCTCAGCTGCACAAAGCCCCACCCTTTTTATGTCTGTCAAGGGACCCACATAAAAAGAGGTGGAGCTTCACTCATGTGATTGGGGCTGCCATTTCCATCCTCCAGATGCCCCCCAACATCTGAGGCACTTTTGTAAACTTCACTTGGTGGCTGCTGGGGCTCGTTTCAAATCCATGCTCTTTTTTTCTCAGTTTCCACACTCCTTCTCTGAGATTCCTGATGGGTCCCCATCGCCTTCTTTGCTTAATTGCTTCAAATTGATAGAGATCAAAACATGACAGTGTCATTTGCATTTCCTGGCAAGGAAGAGGCGCTTCTGCTGAGAACCAGGACATGGCGGCACCACAGTCACAAACTTAAGGCATTACTCATGAAGCCCTCTATCACCCCGGCAAACCTTTTTCCCTGGCGTGTCCCAATATGCCAGTGTGGTGACCTTATTTAATTGTGAATTTTGTGATTTAAAACTCACATCCTGTCCTTCCTCCCCACCAGTAACAAATCAACAAAGCTTGGATAAGGGGCGGGGGGGGGGGGGCAGGTTTGAGAGCCAGAGAATTGGAAGGAAATTTGCTCTCCTCTGTTTGATCACTGAAAACAAGAGGACTATAAAGTAGACTTCAAAGATATTACAGCTGATGATGACTAAATCAAGATAGAAAGAAAGGCTTTTGCTCCCTCCCTGAGGCAAACACTGCTATTATTTTGGGAACTGTCGCTTGCCTGCAGGGGCCTGATTCATCAGTTTTTATTTTCATTTACACTAGTTGAAATGTTTCTGTATGAAAAAAAAAAGTGAATGTGCAGGAGGGATAAAAATGTCTGAATATCCCATTGGAATCAACCTCCAGCTCTTTTTTTTACCCATGAAGGTTACCTCCTTTGGCCAGAAAACAAAGCTGCACATAAATGACATTTTCAGAGTGCAGAGTGCTGGGAGCAGAAAACCTCGGGGGACAATTCCGCCAAATGCCTCCACAGGAGAGATAAATTCTCCAGCTGTTTTCCAGGCATAGGAACTCCCAACAGAATGTTGTTTCCATGGTTAGAAGTAGGCTTTTCGAAAAAACAATGCGTACACGGCAACATCGCAAGCACGTTCAAAGGCATGGGGCTTTCGTCTCAATGCTCCTTCTGCCATTTTGCTACCTTCCCTGGAGGACCCTGCTGCCAGTAGCATAAACATGCTGGCAAGCCCACAGAGAAACTGGCACATTGTGAGAAAAGATGCACCATTTTGCCATAAGGAATGTTTAGTTCTCTGAGTCCATATAAAAGTATGTAGAGCCTCTCCTAGGTCACATTCATTTGGTCTGCCTCCACAATCGGTTCAAGTGATTTCAGAAAGGGGATTTTTATATGTTAGCCTCCATAATGCAAATACAGGATAGGACTCATCTGTCAAAGCTTCCAAACTCAAACTAACTTCCTTCCTTCCTTCCTTCCTTCCTTCCTTCCTTCCTTCCTTCCTTCCTTCCTTCCTTCCTTCCTTCCTTCCTTCCTTCCTCTTTCATCAAGGCTGCAATTGTTTTCTCTAAATAAACCTTTTTAACCTGCTGCTTCATGGTTTAGCTTAGTTTGTTGCAGCTGAGTAGGGAGAGTGGGAATATAAATGACCCAAGGTTGGCCAGCTCTGGACTAAGGATGCCTAGGAAGAAATCTGGATAATATTTCCTGTATTAGGATTAGTGTTGAAGGATTAGCTGTGATCCTACAACCACTTACTTCCAAGTAAGCCTCATGACGCTCAGGGAGACTTTGTTTTAAGTAGATTATAGAAGACTGCCCAGAAAACCATGCTTTTCTTAACTTATGTATTCAGGGACTCAGGATATTGTTCAAAGAGCTAGTTGACTTATGAGTCAAGAGGCCCACTAGCAGCCTTCTTAGGCCTACTTATTCATGGCTAACCACAGTTTATTCAATTAACCCAATTTGGGGGTTCTGTTATACTCATGTGCTTCATCCAGTTTGTATGCCGACTCACTAGGGGACATTATTATTAAGCTCATTACCATATATGATCCTCTGCAGCTCATTAATTGTTAAGAAGATGAAATGGAAAAATTTGATGGCTGGATTGATCCATTCGCTCCATTTGCCCAACTAGCTAACTGAACCAGGATGTACCAGATTAATCCAGTTGCTGGGTTCATACTACCCACAGAGCAAGCCAACTACATTTTTGCTCTGTGTGTGAAGCCCTCTTGTGGCAAGTCTGGTTTTGATTTATTGAGTTTTGCAAACTCTGCCATTTTAGTTTATTCCTCAGATTTAGTCTCATTTTTCTGCTCCAATCATTTTTTAATTTATTGCTTTTCTTTCTCGCATGCCTGTTTCATTTTTCCTCTAAGAGCCCAAGATATCATGCAGAGTACAGCAAAGCAGGGCTCAGACTAAGAGAGAGTAGCTATTCCAGACTCAGCCACTAAATATGAGCGAACCAAGTAGACAGATGATTAGATCTGTAGGAATGTCTGCCATAGCCTGATCATTTGCAATCCTATCTTGACATAGCAAAGCAAGTGCCCCTTGGTGCCCAGCTGTGCCAGAAGAATTAACCTTTCCTGCCAATGCCCTTTTAATTTTCAAGCATTGCCCGTGATCTGTTCCTCTTACTAGACCAGATGGACAGCCTAATTCAGCTGCTGACCTTCAGGGCGCATAGACTTCCCCAAGCTTGGAAGATCAGTGCTTAGCTTGGAAAAGACCATAGCTTGGAAGAATCTACTGAGGAAGGTATATTTTAATTCAGATATTTTCCATTCAAATAAGAAAATGATGGCAGCAATCTGTCATTATTTTGCACCATTATTCCCCAGATGTGGTAGATGCCAAGCAATAGGAGGTTAAAATTAAGCATGGAATTATTTAACCAGGTCCTGAGTTAAGAATCTTCTTATTGGAAATACATTCAATTACATCAGTAATCTATTCAGACCAAGTTTTCCTACAGCCTTCCCTCCAGCTGGGTTGGATTGGTTTATAACTCTGATCGTCTACCACCAGGATAACCAACATGGTGCCAGACTGAAGCAACACAATTCATTGAAGTTGAACTGCTGGCTCTCAATTTCCTTTCTTCCTGTTAGTATTTGAGTCTTTCTGTTGACCAATCACTTACGAAACCTTTGGCTTTCAAATGGAATACTTTCACAATTCTCTATCAGGAGTAGCTAGTATTAATTATTTTTTTCTGCTTTCAAGTCATTCTTGACTCCTGGTGACTACATGGACAAGTCTCTGCAGTATTCTTGGCAACTTTTTTGTGAAGTGGTTTGTCATTGCCTTCTTCCTAGGGCTGAGAAGGAGTGATTAGCTCAAGGTCACCCATCTGGCTTTAGTACCTCAGGCAGGACAAGAACCCAAGTTTTCCTGCTCTTAATCCAGCACCTTAACTACTAGACCAAACTGACTGTGGAGTCCTTGGGGTTCTCTGAGCTTAGTTGTTTTCTTCCAAATATTTCATCACCCGGCTAGGTGACATCTTCAGTGCTAGAATGGAATGAGGTTTACTCTCTGTTTATATATTATGGCATGCCCTGCCAGTGCTGGTGGGGATGGGGGTTTTATTTTGTTTTATTTTTTTCTCTGGTAGTTCTTTGATTAGGGTATTGTTTACTGCTTGATTGTGTGTCTGGTGATAATCTAGGTGTTAATCTCTGCTTATCTGGGTGATGATTGCTGGTGAGGAGCTGCTCTGGTCTTTTGTTTTCCTTTCTATTGTCTCTTTTGAATAGTGTGTAGATGTAGTTTATCTCTATGTGCCTGTTGATGGCTGCCAAGCTTCCAGGAATTCCCTCACATTTCTGGATTTAGCTTGGTCTAAGATGCTGACAGTTTCCCAGTTGAAACTATGGTTAAGTCTGTCCATGTGTTGTGAGATTAAGGAGTTTTCATCATGTCTTCTGACCACTAGTTGGTGTTCATGGATGCACTCTGCAAGCCTTCTGCCTGTCTGTCCTATGTAGTGATTGTTACAGTCCTTACACTGTATGTTGTAGATGACTCCTGTTTTTTCTTCTTGGGCTACTGGATCTGGTCAAACTGACTCTCAGTACATGGACAAGTCCATGTGGTATTCTTGGCAGCATTTTCAGAAATGGTTTGCCCTTCCTTTCTTCTTCCTAGGGCTGAGGGAGAATGACTGGTCCAAGGCCACCCAACTAGCTTCATCCCTAAGGCAAGACTGGAATTCATGGTCTCCTAGTTTTTAGCCTTATGCCTTTAATCACTCCACCAAACTGGCTCTCTAATATCTATTAGAATAGGGATAGGTAACTTTATGGTGCTAAGGATCACATGAAATGTCTTTGGGTTGGTAAGGGTCATTGTGGCTGGGGTATGACACACCCAGGCAGTATCAGGATTTTGTCTGGGTTCTGGAAAGACCTTTTGTTTTAAAACTTTATTTTTAAACCTATTTTAAGATTCTTTTAGGTTTTGTTGTCTTCCAACCTAAATATTGTGTGAAGCCAAGCAATATTGCCAGCTCTGGTTAGAGGGGAGGGGAGAGTTGGGGGGGATCTCCATGACTGCCTGTTTCCCACCACTATAGTATAGACTTGTAGCTTAAGGTCGTAAAGATATTCCCCAAGGGGGGGTGGGGTGGGGAGGGGGGAGGAATAATAAAACCCTATGACAGTTTGTGATGATCTCCAGAAGGGTAGCTGTGTTATTTTCCTACAGCCCAAACAAGTCAAAGTGCTATGGCAGATTAAAGACTCTTAGATTTATTGTGCCCATGAAAAGTTGATGTCACAATAAATCTGTTCTATTTGTACACATAGGACAACTTGTTGGTTTTCCTGGGAGATGGAGATGTCTGTGCAGTTTCCAATCTGTGGCTGAACTTCCTCTTGAGGGCTATTTTGCATGCTGAGGAAGATGGTTGATTACATCCCTATGCAGGATTTACACACACACACAAACACAAACACAGGAAGAAAGACATGAGTTTAACCAGTGGGGAGAGGATGGTGACTTTACAGACTAATCTGTAACCAAAGGCAAAATCCACTCTTAACTTTCATCACGTGGAGATTCCCAGGCTGGCTCTAAGCTTCATCTCCTTCCTTACCTGCTTCTTTTAAAGGCAGGCCAAAGAAACCATCGCTGTTCACTGCTCCAGCACATTTTTATTGTTCAATAAAAATCTATAGCAGGTCCAAGGGATGGACCCTGGACTTTCATGATAATGATAATAATGCATGATATTGAGTCAAGCAGCAATGTGAAATGAGATGGCACCCTACCACTTCATCTCTTGACACCTCTTGATGTTCACCACAGTGGCCCCAAACCTCTTTCCGAGCCCTTACCCACATTTCCCCCTTATTTCTCTATCAATCAAATATGTAGGCTGCCAAATTCATAAGAACTTTGGGTGGTGTACAAGATAAACACACATCCATTTTGTGGAGGTGGCCAGTGGAAAATTAGCAGAACATCCTCCAAATGTGAAATAGGTAAAAACCAATCTCAGCTATCCTCAAGGCAGAGAAAAATACTTGGGTTCTTGGTGTTCTCTGAGTGTGCTTTTCTTCTTGCCGATGTTTCATCACCAGGCTTGGCACCAAAATTTGTCTGGTTGGGGCTGAAGTATTCTAGAGGCTGTCTCCCCTCCCCTCCCCTCAAAGGAGGAGGAGGTGGCCCCTGTTCCTACTAGAAAGACAGACTAGAGACTTTGCTGCTGTGTCTTAACTGTGGTGCACATTTTCTCATCCAATTCCCTTCCTAACATTCAATTTCATAGCCTTTAGTGAACAACAGCAGGGACTGGCATTACAAAACTGTCCTGCCATGAAGCCTCTGTGAGCATTTAAGATAAAATTCAAAATGAAGGTCAGCTGGATTTTTAACTGGCTTCTTTGATGCAATTGTCTTTGCAATAAGGGTTGATCTCTGCCTTCCTGAAAGCACCCAGCCTGTATCTTAATTGCGTCACTGGGAGCCGCTCTGAAGGGGATGTTGATATCCCCTTCAAAATGAGTGAATCTTCCTCAAGACCCAAGTACATTATGAGTGTCATACAGATGCAAAATAACCTGAATGAGAAAGTCATGCTTCATGCTTCAGTTCTGCAATCTCCCCTTTTATAGCCGAAATGGATGCAGTCAACTGTAATTGCAAAGGTGGAAGTCAGTGAATGAAACCTCAATGGGTTGAGAGCAAGAGTGGGTGGAATATGATGAGGGAGCAATAAAAAACAGGCATTTGAATGCAATGGACCAGCAAGGAGGAGGTTTTCTCAAGATACAGCTGGTCTGAGTCAAGATGCAGCTGTTTTCTGAGGATTGGTGAATGCCCACTTCTGTAATTTTGTAAGGGAAGTTCATAGATAAATGATGCTTCGGGTTGCTGGAGGACTGCCATGTGATGTCAGGATAGAATATAATCTGTCTGAGTGCTCAGACACTGGTCATGCAAAGTGCCTCAGAAAAACTCACCAGCAAAATGATGAATAGTGCTTAACTCAACAGATTCAACAGATACTTTCCCCAAATCTGTCAGATTTTTCCCTGGGTCCATGCAGCACACTTAACTTGATGATTTCTCACACTGCAATAAATAATGAACTAAACAAAGAGGCTGGATTTGCACCACACAATAAATCTCTCTCTTACGCACAAATGAAGATTAGAACTGACTAGTCTTCGCATGCTCTGAGAATACAGCTCTTCAATCTGTTTAAGCAGGTTGTGAAAACACAATCTATTGTATCATGACAGGAATGACTTCAGAAAAATATCCTTCAATGGGTTGTAAAGAACATTAAGAGAGAAACCAAGAAATACAGTATACCTATTACATAGGACCTTAAACTTCGGAAAGCAAATAGGGTTGCAAGAAACATTTAGGAGGAAACTCTGCTGTTTGTTGTTATGCAGCCAAGAAATTCTTCACAAATTTCTATGGAAGTGGATTTGCAACATGCCCTAATATGGACTTGAGGGAGATCCTAAGATTGGGTTCACACAACCTGCTGAACTTAAACATGAGCTAACAAGACACAATTCTTCTGTTCACAAAACATGATGCCCAGAGATCCCATTCTGGTTTGCACAATATGTTAAGGCAGTGTTGTCCAAACTTGGCCACTTTAAGATGAGTGGACTTCAACTCCCAGAATTCCCCAGCCAGCCATCTGGCTGGGGAATTCTGGGAGTTGAAGTCCACTCACCTTAAAGTGGCCAAGTTTGGACAACACTGTGTTAAGGCAATGGATCATTGCACACAGAATCATAAAATCCCTCGACCCATAGTGTGTTGTGTGAAACCAACCTAATGGTTGCATTGGAGTTCATTACTAGGTCACAAATCTACATACATTTCAAGGGTTTGAATCTGGAGCAAAGCTTTCTGAAAGTGAGAGATTACATCAGGGAATTTAGCCTTTCAAAAAAGGCAAATCCCTTGGGGAATTTATATTTAAAAACTAGGCATATACAGAATTACTCCTAATACAGTTGGGAATTCTAGGTGCATGGCCCTTGAGTGAGAAGCTGATTTAAAATTTGAGAAGACAAGACAAGACCAGCATTTTCAATTGCACCCAATATCTCAAACTGGAGACCAACACTGTGTTCCTTTCCAAAGCCTAAGAATGATAAGCATTGTTATTTTTGGAGGTGTTTCACAACACACCTGTTTATTTCATTTTTGTAACAACTCTTGACAAAGTGACAAAGTCAGAAAGATTATCATCTTCCTGAGAGCAGGGCATCTGTAGTGTGTGTTGTATGTGCGTGTGTAAAAAAATAAAAATAAAAATGGCGGCTATCTGGCCAATTGAAGCCCTGACACTTTTTTAAGTAAAAAAAGGGTGGAGTTTTGATCATGCAATCATGGCCACCACATTGACATTTTTGCTCTCCCCTTGCATATACGTGGCCTTATATGGCTGGGAGGCCACAAGGATTTCAGCCTGATCTATTCCATGCTATAATGAGAAGATTTATTACTAGAGCTTTTGTGCTACTGGGACCCTGTAGATAAATGAAAACAATAGAGACCTTGTTCCCAAGCATGCAATCAATGAGTCAAGCTAGAAACAACATTTTTGCCCTGTGTCTCTTCCCCCACACAAGTTGTTCTTAAAGAAATGAAAAGCAGCTTCAGGCCACAGTGGGAGCAAAAGAACACTGGGGGCGGGGGCAGAGTGATTGCTTGCCCCTTGCCCCTCTTATCCATTTGTCTGCTAAGATCAGTGTTCCTCAACCTTGGCAGCTTTAAGATGTGTGGACTTCAACTCCCAGAATTCTGGGAGTTGAAGTCACATCTTAAAGCTGCCAAGGTTGAGAAACATTTGCTTAGGTCAAATCAGGCCCTTGCTCCTCTTGCCTTCCCCATCACTGGTTCTGTTGCTTTTTATTAAACACAAAGAGCCATCAAGGGAAAAGACATGCAACTGAAGCCTTCCTCCATTTCATTTACACTTCGTTCAAACCTAACCTGGTTATTGAAGAAACCCATTTTCTTGGGTTGCACAATGCACCAAACCATAAACTCATAAAATGAGCTGGCTTTACCAAACACACTGTATCACAAAACCTAACTAAGGCTGACCCTAACCAAGTTTAGCATGTTGGGTGAATGCAACGATGCATCTTTAGCTGACCTGCTTGAAGAAAGCCACTGCGTTAGTCATTTGACACCAGAAACCAGTCTATGTTTACTGATTATGCTAAAGCCAGATGCGGTTTCTTTAATGATGATTGAATGTGTTGTGTGAAGCCAACCATTATGGTTTACAGATCAATGGAGGGGTGGCGATTTTTTCAGACAAGGTCTGCTTCCTTTTGAAAAGTATTTGCAGGTATTTGTAACGGCATGTCTAGTGAAGTGGTGATGTTAAAAGGGACAGAGAGAAATGCTGGAGAGGAAAGTAGTGGTGAAACTTTAAAGACTGAAAATAGATGTATGTATTCGGAGATATTACTCTGTCCTGGCCCAGTATATAGTTTGAGCTTAGCCAACTGTTGATCATGCAATGTCATGATTAAGCAAACCATGGTTTAATGTGATAAGAGAACAAACCTACCCAGTGATTACTGGCTGATGGGAAGAAGTGGATTTTGGTTTTGACAGCTGCACAAGAAAGAGATAAATCAAGGGTGAGTTCCACCACTTCAATACTCAAACTTCCATGTTTAATTCTATATCACAGCAAAAACCATAACTTGAGAAAAATCTTTTTCTCATACACAGGATTCTTCTTTGCCATTGATGGTTCCATTGCAGGATTTATCTTAAAGGTGCATTGAAAAAAATGTGTGCATTAACCTTCCCACCCCAAAGTTATCCCTAGGCAATTGTACAGTGGATGAATAACATTCGCCTTGAGGTGAGATATAGGGACTCCACACTGATTTAATCAGATGCATTAATCTTTCCACAGCATATCCTCAGCAGCCCAGATAAATGCTTTCATGAATCCGCTCCAGATCCCTGCGGTAAAAAGAACTTCGATTAGCGGGGTCCAGAAGGCGGGGCTTCTCTGCTCTAGCCCCCGCCCTTTGGAACATCTTGCCCCCGGGGGTGAGACAGGCCCCCTCACTGCAGGCCTTTCGGAGGGATTTGAAGACCTGGCTCTGCCATCTGGCCTGGGGCGGGGAGGGAGGATATCAAAAATGGGGTTGGCTGGCCCCTTAGCAGCCTGGTGTGGCCTCTATTGGCCTCTTGGATTTTTTAGCCTTTTTATCTTTCTCTTTGTAACTTTGGTTTATAATCTTTTAATTATGTATTGCCGATTTTAGTTTGTTGTAAGCCGCCCAGAGTCCCCCGTTGTGGGGAGATGGGCAGGGACAAGTCAAATAAATAATAATAAATAATAATAATCCTTGTAGATTCTTCACACTTGCAACTAAACTGGTAGTTGAAGGTGGGTATAAGTCCTTCAGGGTAGGCCAGGTTGGGAAACAGACCCCACAAATCTGACTGGAACTGTACCTTCTTGATATAGTAACATAACATGGTTATAGTAACAATCTTGAAAGCCTGACTGAGTTCTTCCCTCCTTCCTTCTTATACTCTCATGAGTTAGGGAAGAGTCAGAGCTTCTTTCTCAAACTTTCGCTGTTGCCTGGGCTTCTCTTTAGGTAACTGTCACTGCCTCTGTCTAGCTTCTCCAAGGTCATCTCCTTGGATCTATGCAATGGGTCACACATCCTTTTTCTCCACCTCTGAGCTTGTATTCCTTAGTACATGTGAAACAAAGATCATAGTGGATGGTTGAATGTGAATGGTTCAGCCTAGATGGCAGTCACTGGGTGATGCAATATTGGGAGATCTCAGGAACCAGGTTTGCTAGTTTGGGTTACTGGAGCTTGATTTGCAAGGAAGATAGCAATCACAAATGGCCTGCCTTAATGGCCTTATAGAAGCATTCAGGGAAACGTGGAGATAGTTTACCATATCAGGATATACAAAATATAAAGAATGCAAAATGTGCAGCAATTAAGAGAGGAGTAGAATTGGCCTTTTGAAATTCTCCACCAAGTTTTGGGGGAAAGAAACTGAGTCTGTACTTTTTTTTTTTTTTAAGAGGGAGAAAATCTCTAACAATTTCTCAGAGTTGGCAGGGACTTTCCTTTGGCATTAACAATAATGTTCTTGGTGACCAAGAGTAAAATGGCTGCATTTTGCATGACATGCTAAACCTGGTTGGTGTTAATCTTGGTTAGGTTTGGGGTGGCTTTCCATGTTGTGGAAATTCCCAAAATGGGTTAACTCACTAAATCAGGTTAAACAACTTATATGAATATAGCCAAGAAGATGAAGAATCCCTCACTGTAACACGGAGAATTCCACCAAAATTCTTTCTTTTTTAGAAAGAAAATTCAGAAGCCAATATTCTTTCATCACACTGAATGAGAATTTGAGGGGGGCCACTAGGGGGATGCAGAACATTTTCTCTGGTAGGAGTAAAAAGAAAGAAATCATATATGTGCACAGAAACAAACCCACACACAAACAATCATTAGTCAATAAGAACTCCAAGGGGAAAAATCCTTTCCAGTCAAAAGTAAGGGAGTACCCAAATTCAATCTATGTTCCAAGTTAGTCTAGAATCATTGTCCTGGATGAACTAGTGGTAAAGTAACATTTTCTCAGCAAGTTCTGAGCAGGATGACTTGGAACGAAGCATATCCAGTGGGTATTAAAGCTGTAATGAACATTGGTAGTTCAGCTTTCAGCAGATCTAGAGTTAATTAAAAGCTGCCTAACAAATATTTCAGGACCTTGGAGAGTGATCAAAGACAGCAGGAGTTGATTCAAAAGTCAACAGCCAGTCAAGCATTCTGTGATTTTTCTGGGGCCTTGAGCAAGTCTTCATCCACTTTCCTTACTTATGACAGCCAAAGATTTACCAAGAAACTTACCTTGAAATGATATTCTGTCTAGTTTTGCTCTTGAAATTAACTCTAATTTCTGGATAGCTACTGCTATCCAGATTGAAAAGCAGTAAGACAATTATTCATTGTGGAACATACAGTTTTTCAGCTGCCAGTTTCATGAAGGGTTTAGTCACTTGTCTGAAATAATGCTTGCATGATATGAATTAGAATCCTCCTTTTTAAAATTTAAAAATAGGTCTTTTAGTAAACTCAGTTAATACGCATTTCCAATCCAGAAAACAAAGTTGTAACTTATCTGGACAGTGAGATTCCATAGCAAAAGCCATTCATTTTCAGGTGGCATCTAGCTTGTGCCCCAATGGGATGCCTTGTCTTTTTGGGAAGAGGATAATACAGAAAGTGAGTGTACAGTGTTGTGTTACATTGCATTTACATTTGCATTGTGTTGCATTTCATTTCATTTCATTTCATTTCATTATTTTATTTTATTTTTCAAGCATGCCTAACCTTGTGAAAAGCTCATCAGTTCAGCATTTGAAATTCATGGGAGACTGTTTTTTAATCAGAACTCAACAGAGCAAGGTCCACAGCAGTTAAAATGCTGGAAGTGAAATGTTATGTGAGGTCAAGTCTCTCTTTTCATTCCGTATAAACTTTTTCTGTTTTATCACATCCTGCTGAGGCCACCTGGTATAGGTTTGAGGGAGAAATGGGTAGAAGTGGCTGTGGATGATGGTTTTGAATGATAACCCCTACTGAAACATTTAGTGCACCATGTGATTTAAATGAAATCAGCTGCAAATAAAGAAAAGTCTACATTTAGGTCTAGTTATATTATTGGCTGATAATCAGTGTTAGAGTGAAGTAGGTTGACTTTAAGATTGGTGTATTGCCAGGGTTGCTAATTTGTAATTCTTTTTGGATTAATGTTATTGTATCCTTATTTACCTGTTACTTTTATGCTGTTCTTTATTTTGTGAGCTGTCCAGAGTTGGTTGGAGCTGGGCAGTATCAAAGTTGAATAAATAATTAAATAAATGATTTTCTACATCACCACTGTCTAATCACGCATCCATGCCTAAATCAGAATCTATTTCATGATCTCTGTGGGAAAGCCAAATGCTAACTCTGAAAGCACAACTCCCTTTGAGCAAAATCTGTTTGAATGGCTCACAATAGGTCTGTGTGAACATTTAGCTCTCTGCTTCCAATTTCCAACATGTTCTTGGGGGGGGGGGGAGTAAGAAAACCTAGGAGTAATAGACAACTTTGCTCTGAGGAAATACCATCTTAGATGCCTCACCTTTTTCTTCCAGGGCAGAAGTCTCAGTGCTTTTTGAAGTCCCCCCAAATCTTGCGAACAACTCCCAGAGACATCCATAATCAACACCAAATTTTAATATTGAATGTGATAGAGGGAGGAACATTATTAAATGTATGCCTGGAGGTAATCATATTAACTGTATTTAATTTTAATTCAATTTAAGGATCAATAAAATTAAATTGAACTTTGTCTCTATTCCAGATCTGTCCCCCATTTTTTGCTAGTTGGCCCTTGGCATGCCATTGAAAGGTCAAATGGGGCTGCCTCTCACCTAGAAAAAGTTGCGTACCTCAGGACCCCATTGTTTAATTGAGTTTTAAGAATTGCAATGTATGCACAGAAATGGACTTCCTCCATGCTGTGCCTTCACATCAAGATGTTGTTCATACTTTATGGAGAAAAAATGTCCTAGGGAATTTCCCTGAGCTATGAAGGGGGCGGGGGTTAGCCTACTCTCCCTCCTCAAAGGTGGCTTTGTGTGAGCCGTAGAGAAGCTTGTTCCAGATTGATTGGTCTTTGAGGCAACAACTGAGCAGTCACGCTATGAAAACTTCATTGATGATGCCAACAGCATCCTACTATCCACAAAATAAAGGTGATATACATGTTCAAGCAATCAAAAGTTTCAACAAAAACCACAGTATTGGAAAAGATAAGAAGAAACTTAAATGGTACCAATGTGTTCAGGAGGGAGGACCAAAGTTGCACATCTATTGCCTTTTCCTTATCAGATCAATGTGGGGAAACAACTAACAATGTTGACAATTTTTGTCCATTGTCTCTGTGTACACAGGACAAAATGCTCTGGAAATATTCAACTATGCCAAGTTTAATACTCAGTTGTGGATGATCCTATACATTTTTCTTCTCCCTTATGTTGATTTTAATGTTTCTCTCTGAAATATTCTTTTATCTATTCTGTTGGATGAAGAAATGGGTCCTCTTATCCACCCAATTGCCTGTTGCACTAGGCTACCTGATCCAATATTTTTGCTCTTCATCCATTTGTCATTTTAGAGACAGTGAGTTTAAGGCCACAGAGAGAATGATGTCCTCTCTTATAATAGTAGAATACATACATGAGGGTATGAGGAGATAGAGAGAGAATCTCACAACTGGGAGACAGAGATCTCTCTTTGAATTCCGCCTTCTCATATCCAAAAATCACATTTATTACGTATAAAGTCCTAAGAGTTATTTACAACTAATACACAGCTAGAACAACTAACTAACTCAAGTTGAAGATAAGAATGTCTCTATCCAGGCCAAGTGAGTAAATGAAATCTGATAGTTGAAATAGTTCCTACATGGATGTTCTTTAGTGTGTATATAGAATAAGTAGACACATATTCATGTTTTTACGTTTATTGATAGTGCTATCTAATTACTGTTTCCATATAGGGCCACTGAGGTTTGGTTGGCATGTTGGACTAGAAATTGAGAGATCAGGTATCAGAAAATACATTGGATTATCTATGTCTTTCAGCCTCACCCACCTCACAAAATTGTTATACGTCATCCTGAACTCCTTGGAGGAAAAGCAGTGTATATAATAGACTGTGTACTGTATGTTATGCAGGCAAAATAACATTTGCATATATCAGCTGAAATCATGATACTATTTTGGTCAACTATTCCTTGAGATTTTGCTTTTGTTTGGGATAAAGCTTGCCTCCAGTCATGCTGTGATTACATCTCTCACAGTTCCAAGGCAAAGACAGGGTAGTTGTGATGCATGATTTATGTCTCTATTTTTTTCCTCGGAGCTCAAGGAAACTAACATTGGATTTCTTCTCATTTTATTTGCCCAGCAACAGCGCCATAAAATAGTTTGGGCTGAGAGAATGGGCCTGGCCCACAGTGAGCCAGTAACCTTCCATGGCTGAGGGGAGACTTGGATTGGGGTCTCTCCAGCCCCACTGGGGAGCTGTAAATTGCCCATCCCTATTCTAATATAACATGTTCCCCATCATACCACGCTGGCTGTCCTTGAGCACACAATATAGGTTGCAACATGGACAGTTATTGAAGAGACAGCCCCATTAAATGGGTTGGGTTGGACCCTGATTTAGCCATGTGCTTAGAATGGATCCCATGGGAAATAAGGGAGTAAGTATGGATCTAAGCCAGGATCCGGCTTAGCCCATCTTCTTTAACCTAGCAGGATGTGGTTTTGCTTAGCATGACATGGAAACCCAGCCATGAACTATGGCTTGGTGGCATCACATTATGTGTAACTCGGCCACTTGGTCTCATTAAACAAATTTTGGTTAAAACATGGTTTAGTATATGTAAACACAGTCAAGGGAGATGTTATTAGAGGCTGCAGTTCTAATTGGGAGCGGTGATGGACATTATTTTAACAGCAGTCTTGCTGAACTTTCCTAGAATCAACAGAACCGTGGTGCTTGGTTACTTTTAAGCCAGGGCTACAGAGAGCTCTCCGCCCGTCCCTTTCTTTGTTCTTTTTGCTCCCGTTGACTGAGAGTGCAAGAGCAAACATGCTACCTTCACAGCGATCAGTTAAACAAGCTGCTCAGAAAGATGAGATGTATTTAGCTATCACTGAATTACAGCAGCTCTAGTGAAAGAAGAGGCTGAACCAGAGCAAGGTGTTTTGCAAATACAGCCTGTTCGTGTCTCCTGTATAAACAGAGCTTTAGCTCACAGATCTGCTACTATTCCTCCACACCAAATATGGGTCTGCAGAAAGGGCTTCTCTATTTTTAAAACATCGTGTGACATCACTTGGTGGGTAGATAGTTCTCCCCACATGCTAGCCCATAGTTGTGGGTGTTTCTGGGATTGTTTCAAATTAAACAAAACTTAAAATTGCCAGAATCTGGGATAATGGAACACCCATACTAGCACATCTGATGTTAACACAAATAATGAAGGCATTAATTCCATTTTGACACAAAAACGATCGTCTACCAGTCCTATAATCACCCCTTGATCCTGCTCACTTTGAGTCTGGCCTGGGGTCATGGGTCCCACTTCCATGGCTTTAGAGGCCACAGATGAATAATGAAGCCTCCCCTTGGACATAGGAAATGCTTTTACCCAGAAGGGGGTTTCTGATGTCAGCAGTATCACATTTGGCATTCACAAATGGGCTGGCATTTTCACTTCCGGAATGCTTGCAGCCCTGTGGCATTGTGGGAAATTAAAGTGGAAGCTACCTAGCACTGAGTGTAATAGGAAACAAAGAAAGGGGAATGGATTGGCAATGCCTGTGGGTGTCACATGATGGGTCTGGTGGCATCTGCAGGGCATCTTCTTTTCCTGCAGATGTTGCTGGATGGGTCTGTTTCAGGCACTATAAGCCCCCCTATTTTTTATACGCATCGGATGTTGTACAGATTCAACTGTTGGGCCTTCAACTGATCAGGTTAATAAGCATCTTGTACCCAACTTCCTGTTCCAAACCTTCCTCCCATCTAATTCACACGAAACTCTTCCCCATGAAAAAGAGAAGAAATATTTCACAAGAAATCGCCTTTTCCTCTTCATAATCTCAGAGGTGTTTCATTTGACAGAGACAGCTTGGATCTCCCTGACTCTGAGCTGCAAATGGATAGAGAATTGGTAGTCAATTTCTATCATGTGAAAGAAAACACCCATTTTTCTAAATTGTGTTTTTTTATCGGGAACTATGGAGTCTCCAGGAATGAGATGTCCCAAAGGATGATGATGATGATGATGATGATGATGATGATGATGATGATGATGATGATAATGATTTTAGCCTTCCCAGCCTCAGTAACGACTTGTGCTGCTCAGTGTGTTTTTAAAGATGAAATTATTCTCTTTCCACTTGGACAGTTTAGCACGCAAGGCAGAAGGAATGTAAACAGCTCTCCTTTACGCTAAACAAACCTTCCTTTTTGCTCCAAGCAAATACTCCACAAAGAGTCAGGATGTGACTCTTATAAAAGTGGAAGAGACTTTAGAAGCACTCTGTCGTGCCATTCCATACTGAAAATCCAGAACTGGAACTCCAAGACAGTTGGCTGTTGAGCTTCTGGTTAAAGGTCTTCAGCGAGAGAGCAAGAGAGCCTACCCTCCTCCCGGTCAGATATGTGAGCCTGTTGTCCAACTGCTCTTTCTAAGAAGCCTTCTCCATGTTTGGTACCAATGGCTTTTTGAATTTCTCCACCCAATTTGTGGAGGGAGAAATTGGTGGACAATTGGTCCATATTTCTCCATGGGAAGAAGAAATTCCCCAACACTTTCTCATGGGGAGTGTCCAGTGGGCAGTCCCTCGTGATGTCTTCCCTTGGGGTTGAATGGAAAAATGGGTGCTGTAATCAGTCAAGAGAGGTTTTGACCCTCTTGAATATTCCCTGTTCAAAAGCAAATTCTCTTTCATTAGGTTGAATGGGACTTGGCAGACAATTCAGAAGATTTTTTTCTCCTGGCAGTAGTACTATCTTTTGATCATTCCTAGATGTAAACATCTCTTATTTAAACTCACTAGATTTAATCCTGATGACTTCAGCTCTCCTGATAGTGATGTACAGAGCAAAGCACAGTTGTTTAACTCTTAGGATTTGTGTCCCTTCATAAAGTATACCTAGTAAATCCAGGAATCAATTATTTATATGTCCCCAGTTAACATTTTTTTACTATGTTCAAAGCAAAAGAGAATATGTATTAGGCCATCTCGATCTTTAATTTATTATTGTTTATTTTAGCATGTGACTCTTCCTCTCTTGTAAAAAAAGCACTCTCAAGATAAATGTTTGAATTGTAAAATTCTCCAAATTGTGCAGTACAGTTCACTATAATTTTATTAACAAAAAAAAACAGTGAAAAGTCTACAAGAATGACATATTACTCAAGAAAATCTTGCACAAAAATGTAATGTATCAGGGAACTTATTTGCAAGTATGCACATTAGGCAAAATTATAAACAAAAACTGCACCTTTGGACAAATTTACACTTTATTTATTTACACAAAAAGATTCATTTTAAAATGTAGAGAAGCCAAAATTCAGTGTTCTCCCCATCTCTAATAAAAGTATCACAGGAGAGGCTGAGTAGTAAATAGTACTACAGGCAAAATAAAGTTTCTCAACCAATTCTGAATGAAAAATACACACGGAAATTCATAACAGGAAAGTTTGGCATTCACACTTTCTCTTTGGTCAGTGTGTGTGTGTGTGTGTGTGTGTGTGTTTGGAATCTACTATAACATGCAAGGTCTCCTTGGTGTTCTTGAAAACAGCTGCCTTTTGGACCAAGGATCCTGTGAAGAGAAACTTTCAGACTTTCTCCCAAACCACTTAATCTTTGCTCCTGAAATCTGCCAATTCAGACACTCAGAGCAGTAACTCAGACGCCAATGAGGCTATTATTCAGTTCAGCAACAGCTAGAAAATAAGCATGTTCCCTGTCCAAAAAGGGAGGTTTCATTCCCATTGGTCGCTTCACAATTCTTTTTTGTTCCCATTGCACGGGGGTGGGTGAACCTTTTACAGTTCTGCCTACTTATTACACCATAAAATACTATATCGCTGCAAGTGAGTGGGGGGGTTTGCTGCTTGTTTATATATAGGAGCTCGCACTGATGATGTTACCTAGTTGGGTCATGAAACGTCCACAGGCAAACCGCCAAACTCAGAGAACACCAAGAACTCCACGCATAATGAAGTACCTATTTTCCCTATCCTCTTCCTTTTGGCACAGGCTTGGTGAGAAATCTCTCAACCATGTCTGAGCTTCAGGTCCCACCATGGATTTGATTTTTACATCATGGTAGGAAATCTATAGGCTTGGAGGAGGAGGAGGAGGAGGAGGAGGAGGGAGAGAAAGAGAGAGGAGGGGAGAGACTGATGTCCTGAAGGCAACTCAAGCCCATCAGAAGCCAAAATGGGATTTGACTCCAGCATCTGAAATTAAAAAATCTAATAAACTAGATCAGGGACCTTTGTGTATCTCTCTGTTCATCTTCATGCTGCTTAGGCAACCAATGTTTGTTCTTGAAACATCTCTCAGTGCCTTGTGCGCATATAAATAGGTTCAGGGCAAGATGCTCTGAGTTTCATTTAATATTGAACATGTGTCACGGTCTTCCTGGCTCCACTTGGTTAAACAAAGAAGGATTTGGCTATTTGGGGATTTTCCTACCGAGCTGAACTTGATGGCTGCAGTTTGGGGCCCAGCAACTCATGTCATTTACAAGCACAAGTTAGAAACAAAATTTTCTAGTGAAATCCAATTAAGTTGACAGCTTGTTTAGGGCAGCCTCTGGGACCTTTTGGAGGGAGCTGCAAACTGTTTGACATAACCTTTAAGAGGTGAAGGAAAAGGATAAACATAAGTGAACTCAGAGTTGATAATGCCTGTCCTTCTCCACCGGTATTCTTATAAGTGGACGTTGTCACATTTACAGATGCAACCAAGCAGGCTTACCATGGTTGATTTTACCTTGGATCAAGTGGGATAATTGTCAACCCTTCGAATAATTGAGTGGTGGACAACCTTTCCTCAGGCAAGGAAGAAGGAGACAATAAAGTAGGTTGGGCTGATGTAAAGAATGGGAGAGACCAAAGCCAAAAGTGGATAGGGACGCCCATTTTCTTTGACATCCTTAGCTTTTTGACACCCCTCTTTTGTTCTCAAGCTGCAAGTGGCAAAGAAGAGTCCAGAACTGATCTCATGCACAGAGCTTTTAAAATTAGGCTGAAAGCCACATCAGAACCCAATGGGGTCCACAATGGATCTGATGTAGCAGTTTGTCACCCCCTGGTATAACTGACCAAGTGATGGTTCAAATAAT
Organism: Python bivittatus; assembly: GCF_059951505.1. Taxonomy (NCBI): domain Eukaryota; kingdom Metazoa; phylum Chordata; class Lepidosauria; order Squamata; family Pythonidae; genus Python; species Python bivittatus. The sequence goes on along the minus strand of NW_028277042.1, from coordinate 4,403,067 downwards.
AATTTTTTCAAAGGACCATCATGCCTGAAGAAGCATCAAGAAATGGAGCTTCTGGTGATTTCTTGCCTTCTTTTTAGCTCTATTAAAAAACAGTAGCATAAATTGTGTCTGAGACCAAAAACTGATGATGATGATGATGATGATGATGATGATGATGATGATGATGATGATGATGGATGATGCAGGATATAAGCTGTTTCAAGCTAAGCTGTCTTTTGCATTGATAAAAGCACCATCAGTCAATTGTAAAAGACAGCTTTACTCGAACAGCTTATATCCTGTGACAATACCTTTAACACCATCAAACAACGACATCTGCCTATTCCAGGTCCTTGGGAAGGACTCGATAGAGGGATAAAAATGCCAAATCCAGTCTAAACATCTGGGTGACTGTGTGACCAACCATAATAATAAATTTATATGCCACCCAACTCCAGTGACTCTGGGCAGTCTAGCAAGATGAGATGGTTCTGAGAAGTCCATGAACCCATAAGCAGAAGCTGTCAAGCAAGAATGCAACATTTTTTATGAACAATTTGATACATTGCTATTAAACAATTAAATCAATATTTAGGTGATTTATATTAATTTAGTATGTTACTTTTTTAGGGTTTTTTTTCCTGTTTATTACATTTTTTAATTATTTCCAATTTTTTGTTTGTTTTGGTACTACAGTTTCATAATTAATTAATTAGTTGGATATTACTGCTTTTCTTTTCTTTTCTTTTCTTTTCTTTTCTTTTCTTTTCTTTTCTTTTCTTTTGAGCATTGTTTTCTCTGTATGTCTGTTTTAAAAATTGCAATAGATTAAAAAAAAGATGAGAGCACATTCAAGTCATGTTCTTCAGCCACTGTTATAGGAAATATATCTATTTTAATAGTGAACACAAATTAGCTGTCCTAACTAGGAGCCTTCTGAACAAGTTTCACTAACACAACACAAGTTTTGCTAATGACAAGCTTGTGAACAACAACTAGTGAACACTATAACTAGTGAACACAAAATAGTTTTCGTAACTATGGACATAAATAAAGTTACATATGGACTGGTATTTTATACATTTATTTATACATTTACCTAGATTTAAAGAACACTTGATCCCACCCAACTCTGGCTTTATATGATAAAATCCAGAACAATACAACAGAGAAATGGATGATAGGCATCCAGAAAAAGAGATACAGAGCAGAATAAATCTTGAAAGGGCTCCCCCACTCCCCTGCCCCAAGGTCTGGGAGAATAGCCAGATCTTCAGAGCTTTTAAGAACATCATCAGGGTGGGAACCATGTCAATCTCTGGGGAAATGTTCTTTGTGACAGTGAAGGTACAACTCCAAGGTGCCATTAGATGACATTGTTTAATTGAGGGGACTCCAAGTGTGCCCACTCTTCCAGATCTGACCAAACAGGTAGAAACTGGGATAGTGTCAGGCCTAGCCCAAGGAACTCCCAGAGACCATGTAAATTCAGTCCAGCAATGTTTATTAGCTACAACCTCTAGCAAGAATCTCCCCAGACTGAAACCCCAGCTCCCAAGTAATGCCAGCCACAACATTGTGAATTCCTCAGGGAGGTGCCAGTCTCATCCTCGTGTATCTCCCATGCTCCTCAGGAGATGAAAGAAAATATTTTTCTCCCTGAGCCCGGCCTTCATAATTCCATTCCATCACAGATAGGCCGTCCCTCAAATAACCAGGTCCTTTGACATGAAGAGGTTCATAGGTGGCAACCTGTACCTTGAATTGCAACCAGAAGCCAACTGGGAATCAGTGCAGCTTTTGGAACAGTGATTCAGACAAAGCTATTCAGTAAAATCTTGAGATCAAATCCATCTAAGTGAAGTTAGGATTATTTTTGCTGCAATCATTGTGCATAATTTTTCACTTGCTTATATTGAATTGTATTTGCAATAAAGCTAATAAAGAAGAACCCACCACTGAAAAGAGGGTTCTACCCCTGTTTGGTCAAGAGTGTTAGTTCCAAGTGCACCCAAGGAATTTTTCATCCTGTCTTGGTTCGCCCAACATGCTAACCCCAGGTTGTTGGTGGTGGACGGCTGCTGAAACCAAAAGTCAATATTTTCCAAGCATGATTCTTAGAGTTCTCTTTAACAAGATGTATTAAGAGGAAATGATCAGGGGTATAAGAATTCCAGCACATGAACTAATTTCAGTTTAGAGACCATACTGTATATCTCAATGTACATGATGGTGGAAACTTTCTGAATTTTTTCCTCACAGGTTACAGTGTATGAATAAGGGGGTGGATCTTTTCACTGATAACAGAGAATCTTACAGCTGTTTGCTTATGTGATGGTTGCATGAATCTTTATGCACCTGAGAGCCAAGTCTTTCAACAGTAGCTGTATGCCCTAATAAAAAACATATTATAGCTTAATGAGACACCAGGCTAGAAACCAGGAGACCAGGAGTTCTAGTCCCATCTTAGGCATGAAGCCAGCTGGGCAACCTTGGGGCAGTCCCTCTCTTGCAGCCCTGGGAAGAAGAAGGCAAGGGCCAACCGCTTCCAAACTCTACAGTGACTCATCCATGTAGCCATCAGGAGTCAAGACTAACTGAAATTAGAGAATTAGTTTGGCATAGTGGTGAAGGTGTTTGACTAGAAGCCAGGAGACTGTGAGTTCTAGTACCACCTTAGGCATGAAACCAGCAGGGGGACCTTGGGCCAGTCACTCACTCGCAGCCCTAGAAAGAAGACAAGGGCAAAACACTTCTGAAATCTTGCCAAGAAAACAGTAGGGACTTGTCCAGGCAAAGGCCAGGAGTCAACACTGATTCAAAGGCACACAGTAATAATAATCATAATAATAGCCTTATATGATATCTGAATCCCACAATCTGCTAAAACAATGGCTGGGTCCCCATCATACCCTAAACCCCAACTGCTTAACCCCATTTCAGTCTAGTCTAGTGTGTTATGTGAATTCTAGGCACCCCAAGAATTCCTGTAACTAGGATCTTGCCTGATTTGCACACCACCTCTTTTTACTGAATAGGGTCAGTACTATCTGCACGAGGGCAGAAAACCTGGAAGACTCCAGATGTTTTAGACTACAATCTCTTACCATGGGGTGCACTGCCTGGAAATGATGAGAGTTGAAATTCAAAACATCTGGGGGAAAACAGTTTGGGGTTTTTGCCATAGAAACAGAAGGATCTTTCTGCATCTACCTGTTCTTTTCCAAACTGTGGGGCTGAAATTCTTCCTTTCAGTTCCATCTCAAATCATAGGAGCTCCTGGCTCTCTGTAAACTAGAGGTCCATTCTGCCTGATTGACTGCAACAAGGAAGTTATGGCTAAAATAATCATTGCAAGTTAGACATTGCTGTAAGCTGTGGTTTGCTTAATCATGATTTCTTGAACAAGCCAAAATGGACCTGATTCACATAACACACTGAGCTAGAAATCTTGCTTTGCAAATCACAGTGACTAAATTCATGTAACACATAAACTAGAACCAAACAAACCACATTGGTTTAGTGTGTTATTGCCTAACCACCCAAAATAGAATTCTAATCTTTTTACAGCTAAGGCCTCATCTTTTTTAAAAATTGGGATAGGATTACATTGATATAATGTCACAGAAGGACATTGATCAGAAGGAGTCTGGTAGCATCTTTTCTGATTAGCACATTTTATTAAAAGGCATAAGGTTGCATGCGCTACAGCTGAAAGCTTATGCCTTTTAATGAAATGTGTTAGTTGGAAAAGGTGTTCCAAGACTCCTTCTTATTTGGGGGCTATCATTGACTAATAGGGCTCTCCTCCTACAGTGACTACAATGAAGAACATTGAAGAAGTTTTCTCAACTCTGTTCTCCATTGGGAAGCATTGGGAAAGAGAAGTAAAATTAAAGCTTACACCTACCAGAAGGATGTCAACCCACAGAAAATTGTACTGCTGTTATTCAACTGCTTGTTGCTACATTTCAACAGTCTGGCTTCATGAGATGGCTCTGGGATTATAACAAAGAGGCTGGTGGTTGTATCCAACTTGAAGGCCACAGTTTTCCCATCCTTGCTGTCTGACTCCCACTGAGACAAGGACAAATGACTAGAAACTCAGTCTTTACTGTTATTCTGTACCCCAGGAACAGTAGCCAAACATGAGTGCTGAGAGTTTTTGAGTGTGTAGGAATGGTAGTGCAGAATTTTTACCTAGTCAGTTCTCAAATTCTGTTTCTTCTTTTCTGAAACCATCCTATTAGAAGAGGAGATGTGGACTTCTCCATCCCTGTAACCCTCATAACTCCCATTGATGACAGATGCACATTTGTGTTCTCTGCATTCATGCTCTCCCTTTCAGATAATCCTCCAAACTAGCCAGACTTTTCCAGCCACTAACTGAGCGCTGGCTTTTGGCCAACCACAGGAATGCACAACAGAAATGAAAAAGTAGGCACGTCAAATCCCTCTTGCAGTAGATACGTTCACCCCAGAACCTTACACAGGTATTAGTCTCTTTTCATTTATGTGGGAGACAGCAACAATCACAAATTTGCTCATCTAAGCAGATGTGCGTAGCTTTTAAAAGGCTGGATCACTGTGCATTCATTAATGGAATCAGGCCGAACATTTCTCCTGACTTATCTTTTTTCCAAGCAGTTTGCATTCAGTAGATGAAAGAGTATTTGCTTTTGTGGTGGAAATTTCACCCATAAAGCACCAACAACCGGAGAGGTTCCAAATGATTATTTTATTAGTTTCAGAGCTACCAGGTTACAGCAAATCGCTGGTCTCTTGCACCAGATGAACTAAGAGCTACTACGTTACATGGCCCTTATATAGACGGTTGATCAAAGATAGTTTAAGCATGTGTGTCAATTAGCAGAAGATCCTAAATAGAGAAAGGTTGGCTCTACATTTGACAAGGAAACAAGATAGCTACCAAGGGTGACGTAGGTATTCTTCATGGTACGAAAACAGTAGAGGCGCCTTCCTGGAAAAGAAATACAGGATCTTTGATGTTTTGACGTATGAGTTGAGCCAAGATTCCAACAGGCTGACCTTGTTAGACAGAAGAAATAAGTAGGCATGGCAACCTGTATCCTCCTCTCAAGACAGAGAACTCTCTAATCAATTAGCTATCACCAGGCACAGATTGGCAGCATAATTTTAAAAATCCATTCTTAGTGGTGTTGCATGTATAATAACAGCAAAGGACACTTAAGAACCTAAAGAAACATATATACAACACTATACCTACATACCTAAGTAGCATGGTTGCAGAACTGATTCACCCAAAGTTCTTATTCCAACTCTCCACCCTCTCAAACCTTCTTTCAAAGAGGAAATGAATTGGTCAGCCCTTCAAGGTAGGCCAGATCAGGAAACAAACACCTGCAAAGACTGTCAGGACTCTATCATTGTAGGGTACAATATCAGAATCTTGAAAGCCTGCCAGAATTTCTTTATGCTCCCTCTGATACCGAACAGAATCAAGGCAGGGTTATTTTGAGTCTCTTTCTCACACTCCCACTTTTCCTGGGGCTGAGATGCCATTTGCTCTCTCTTTTGTGTGCTAATGGCTCTTGCATCTCTTCACCAGTGCTGCTTTATTCTTCAGTGACACTCTTAGAGCTAGAACACGGGGTTCTTGTGCTCATTTAATTGAGAAGCAGCCGGGGGTATATGTGAATCCCCAGTCTTTTACTGTACAGTTTCACCTAGCCATCTCTGCCTTACTATGCTTCCATTCCGTCCCAAGGGAAAACTGCAAAGGGAATGCTTTCCTCCCCCCACCCCAACATTGGCCAGTACAGGCAACCAGAAAACAGCACTCACAGTAACTTCCGCTGCCATCCTAGAACAATACTTGGAAAGGAGCTCTCAAGTACCTGAGATTAAAGTAGAAGGCAGCCTCTCCAGTCACGTCCTTAATAACTTTCTCCTCTTTTCATATAAAAACTTATAAACTGGGAACCTCTGCAGGCAACATAGAGACTTAGAGGGGACACCTTTGACTGGCAAGTGAGGGTCAAAATTAGCAAGGTGGCAAATTTTGCCGTCTTTTTAATCTATGAAAGTACAAAAGAGACAGAACTCGCATTGCAATGCACCATCCTCTGTCTTGCTAATTTTCATCCCCCTGTTGCCAGTGCTGCTGCCTCTGGCTTAAAGATATAAGTAACTGTAATAATACTGCATCAGACCTGAAACTGTATATTTACTTTCATCAGTTCTGAGTGGTTCCTTTTGCTCTCTCCCTCCAGTACTCTTCTACCAAATGTACCCTAAAGATTTATGTATGTATGTATGTATGTATGTATGCCGCCCATCTCACTGTACACGTGACTCTAGGTTCCTTGTTGATTGATGGGGGAAGAAGACATTTCAAGCATGCAAGGGTTTTTCAGTGCAGAATACTTCTGCTTTTGGGCGTGGTTGTTTGCTCTGAACAAAAGACTAACCCTTTCAACCGAATGAATCCTAGGTTGACATACCTTGACATCTTCCCTAACATATGCTCTTGATTTATAATGGACACACACCTCTTGGCAGTAGGGAGGGAGAGAAAGAGAGATAAATACATGGGGTGTGTAGAGAGAAATTCTATATCCTGCTCCACTTGCATTATGGAAGTTTGGGTTAAATCTTAAATGTGCTTCAAATCATTCCTTGAAGAATCAGAAAGAGGAATGAGAATGGATCCCAATTATAAAAGAAAGTTACATCTCTTGTACAACATCCACTCACCTCCACTGGATACACATCTTTAAAAGAAAAGGGAAAAAAAAATAGGGAGGTACAATGAGTCTTTTGGCCACATGGCATTTTTATACCCTAAAGAATTTCTTGTTATTTTCCCTAGAGAATAGTTGCAGATTAGAGAATTCTGCTCTGTTGAGCAATTACACAATTAGCCAGGGGTTTTAAATTGTATTACAAATACCCAACAGATTTGTGAGTCCTATTTCAGGTGGATAAATTAATTATAGGATGAAGCAATTCAGGTTACTTTCGAGCCGTGGATACTGGGCCAAGAAATCTCCTTCTTGTACTGTTTCATAATCCCACTGTTTGTTTGGGAAAATTAAGAGAAGTTTCTGCTAGTCCTTTTCCTACTGGCAACATTTCTTAGATCAGCCTTATGATTGAACTGATTGTCTTTGGGGTTTATTCATTTTAATCCTACAGGGACCTCCCAATAGTGCATACTGATATATTTAAATTTTTGTACTACTTATATTTCAGTGTTGATTTTTGATGCTTAGATTTCAATGTTGGTTTTTTGATGCTTTCTTCCATGTATGCAACTATGTTAAGCCATCCTTTGAAGTGTTTTGTCCTAGAAGATCGTCTATGAACACTTAACATCAGTAATAATCAGCATCTCAGTTTTAGCTTAATGATAACTCTGCCAGGTAGGTTTGTGGGAACAGCAAACGTTAGGACTGAATGGGGGTTTGAATCTGAGCCTTTCACAAGGCTGAACTATAACCCTTCTGTTTTCATACTGTCAATGCACACATCACCTCTAGGAAGCCTACCGGGTGTGGAATGGACAATCCCATTATAACCATCATTAATACTTCTTCCACTTTCAAAACCTAGTGTGCAGAGGAATACAACTGCAAAAATCTGTTAATTTTGTTTAGTCTCAGTTCCTCATTTTTAGGGCTTTTTGCGTACAAGAACCTTCTTTTATATTTGCCCTAAAATGTATATGCCTTTTTTTGTTGTTCTTGTTTCTCCAAATGTACACTTTTTTATGTGCAGTTTTACCAGTGTGTACACAAGTCAGTGTTTTGGCAAGCAAATTAGTGTCCCTGATGGAACAGTGTTTCTACAGTGCTTTCACAAATGTATCATTCTGGTCCCCAGGATAGTTTTATTTTAATTGGCAAGATACACTGTGAAATGTAGAAAATTATAACTTTTAGAGAACAGACCTGTGTCTCATTCTGAACATGCAAAAATAGATAAAGGACATATTAAAATGCAAACTAAACTAAACACATTTTTTTTTTCTTGGCTGTAAAATGTAGCTTGGAAGGTTAGCGAGATGGTACCTGGTCCCCTTTTAAGAGATTGTAAATGTAAGGTTGGAGACCATCTGTCATAGTCCACAGTACAGCTACAACCATATTGATTTTGAGAAGTTATTCGTGCTGATTTATTCTGCCATTCCTCTTCTATGCAGACACGTTTTTTTCCCTTCCTTTAGACAATGTTCCGGGAACACATATCCCTGGAATTCCATTTCACACCATTTTTTTCCTTGTCCCAGCTGTAGATTCCCCTGGTCATTTCAAGGCTGATTAGCCTAAGTGATAACATGCAAATATAATACCATCTAAGAATGACTGTACTTGCATGTAAGTGGCATACCACATTTGCTAAGAGGCAGATGGTGCGGAGATATGTGACAATGGCATTTCAAACTGAGAGGGATGATAAAAACCACGTTCTCACCAAATTATGTCTTCACAGCAAGCTTTTGAAGCTGCTACAAGACTGTGCTTTCTGTGAATAACGGGCCGGCACCATGGTTGGCAAGGGCATTAAGATGTATAGGCTGAGGATCATCTTCAAAGCAGGAATCCCTACAGCCTCTGTTCCTTGCTGTTGCTAAGTGTGATGAGAGATTGGCCCTGTTAGGATTAAAGTGTTGGATCAGAGGACTCTTGCAGGGGGAAATAAGCAGAGTGCAAGTTGATCCATTGTCCCCTCAAGGCCTAAGGTAACTGTGTTTGGAAATCCTCTTATCCCTGGAACCCTGGACTCTGCCTTAGTGACATCACTATGAACTCCTTTTATCTTCTCCTCTACAAAGATTGGTTGGGTGGATTGGGATTAAGGGCAAGTAGCAAGCAAACAGGTCATCATTACAATGACGGTAAGAAAAGAGAGAAGGACCCATTGAACTGTCTTGACTAAGATTCTCTCCTCCAGACCCAAAAAACGGAAGTCCTGATCTTGGCACTCCTGAGGCCAGCTGAAATCCAAGTGCCCTGTCCATGCATTTAAAATTGCCACTGTTTTGCCCAGGACATAATATAAACTGGGTTGTGTAAGGGGGATCAGCTGCATGGTAGGGAGAAACCCAGGATGAAAAAGGCAAGGGGGCCTTCCTAAGGGGATAGAGACAGCACTGCCAAATCTGGTCAACATAAATAACATGCCAGATATGTTTTCAGTGATTTATGCGCCACTCCTGTGCAAGCTTCCCTAGAAATAAATACTATGAAACTGCATGGGACGTGCTTCTGAATAGCAACAAGGAGGGTCTGGTAGGCATGATCTGACAGCTCTTTCGTTTAGTAACAAGTTCCTTTTGGCCAATTTAAAAATCAGCATTTTAGGTCTGTTAATTATCTTTGTTCCTTCTCCTTCATTGTTCAAACTGCTGGGAAAGAGGCAAAGGTTTGGTTCTGAGTGGGCCATTGCATAGAATGCTTCCATCACCCTTTCCTTTTTAAACTCTACAGGTAAAAGTGCTGGAATTTGATTTTTCTTGTGGAAACTGAGTATTCAAGCAAAACGCCTGGAATAATTTTGTAGGAAAAATAGGCACGCCTATGTGGTCCATTTATAACAATGGTCTTGAAGTTGGGTAATCCAGGGTTTGACAAAAGGGATATCCCTTTTGTGTATTAAAATTCTGTGACCTGGAACATGCAGGCCACTGCTAACCCATTGAGCAGTTCAGTGGGTTAGTCAAATCACGGTTGTGCACATCATAGCTTTGTATAATGTGTGAATCCCACTTATGGTTCTAATTTCCTTGTCTCCAGCAAATGTCTGATATTGACAGCTATTCTCAGTCTCCTTCTCTCTCTCTTTCTCTTTGTCTATGTACCTTTTCAGGCAATTATATTTCTCACATCCTGTTAACCTACATGCTGCCTGCAGTGAGAAATGATACAACCTGACACCTCTAGACACCTAACGCTCAAAGGAATCCTGGCCGACCTTCTGCTCATCCTAAATGAAATTCAGTCGGTGCCCTTGAGAGGATAAATGCTCATTGCAATCCAGAGGACACCATCTTGCCAGGAGAATGTCCTTTCCCCCACTCGGCCTGCAAACCCACATTCCGATGGATGGTGGACGGTGGTGACACCATGTAGAAGGTGCTGAAGGGGTGTCCTAACTGAGTTGCAATGGTTTTATACACTTCCCCATTTCCTAACGGCTTTCTTTCTGCACTGCATTCCTTCTCCTGGGGCTTAATCTTTCCATGCTATTGGCTCGGGGACCGGCTTGTGGCCTCTTTTGTGCCTACCACCTACGAGAAACGGCAAAGGGGAGATGACCCATGTTACTTCCATGCTCTTTGTGTCATCATCACCACCCCCATCTACTTAGCGCTGCTGGTGGTTTCCCTTCCTTTTGCCCTGATCGGGTTCCTGTTATGGTCCCCCCTCCAGTCAGTGAGACGCCCATACATTTATTCCAGGCTACACGACAAAAGCCAGCTCAACGGAAGCACCTTACTCACAGAGTGGAAGGCTACCAGCAATGGGAAAAGCTTTTGTTTTAGCAGTGCCAACGTCTGCTTGCTTCCAGACTCCTTGGCGAGATTCAACAATGTTTTCAATACACAGGCACGGGCAAAGGAAATTGGGCGAAGGATCCGGAATGGGGCAAGCAGGCCTCAGATCAAAATCTACATAGATTCTCCCACCAACACATCGATCAGCGCAGCAAGCTTTAGCAGCCTTGTTTCCCCTCAAAGCGGAGATGGCAATAACCGAGCAGTCAACACGGGCATTAAGAGAACCACATCCATGGAGTACAAAGGAGACAACTCTGGTTCTAACAATGAAGATGGCAAAGATGCCAAAGCTGCAGGAGATGCTGGTGATGGAGAAGATGGCAACACTTGCATTGTGCGCATAGGTGGAGAGGATAATGGCCATATTTCAGACCTAGAAGCTGATGGGATGGGAAGCCACATGAATAACAGCAAGGGAGCAGTGAACTGTTCACCAGAATCAGAAGCTGAGATCCTGAAAGGTCAAACATCCAACCCTAAGCAAAAGGAAGGGGATTCTGGGAGCCTGGATAGCTGTACTGCCTCACGAGAGTCCCTGGTGAAGATGCGCTCTGGAGATGGGCCAGTTGACCAAAGCACCGTGAACAGTAAACTCCTCTACAAGGCCTCACTTATGAAGAAGACCTCTGTGAGGAAAAAGAAGAATATGGATGAGCCCTTTGACCACGAGATCTCTGCTTTCTTTCCTGCCAACTTGGACTTCCTGTGCTTGCAGGAAGTGTTTGACAAAAGGGCGGCAGAGAAGTTGAAAGATCAGCTCCATCGCTATTTTGAGTACATTCTGTATGACGTTGGAGTCTACAGCTGCCACGGCTGCTGTACCTTCAAATTTGTGAACAGTGGCCTGCTTTTTGCCAGTCGCTACCCAGTTATGGATGCTGCCTATCACTGTTACCCCAACGGAAAAGGAACAGATGCCTTGTCTTCAAAGGGTGCCCTGTTTCTCAAGGTAAGAGACCTTCGTTGTACAGAATAGATTCCCGGTCCTTCAGGGGTGTGTATGAGAACAAGGGATGGGTGTACTTTGCAAATGCAGAATTTGCAGGGTAGAAACTTAGAAGGAAATGTCATGTCCCCAAGTATGGAAGCTCACTAGAATTCAGAAAATGGAGAGATTGGATTCACACAACATGCTAGAGTAGATTAAGATACAGTTCCTGCTTTTGGAGACAGCATGTTGTGGGAACCCAACCATTGTCTTAGCATGTTATGTGCACCAGGCCATCAAATTAAGACACCATGTGGTTTATTTTGCGAACATAGCATATTATATGAGCACAGGGAGCACTGGGTATTGTGTTCACCCAGCTTTAGGATTCAGCATATTGTGTGAATCCATCCAGAATCTGATAGATTATCTTGCTTTCCTACCCTGTGGATATATCTTTCCCATTACTTGACTCATATCTAGATTCTTCCACAATTTCTCACCCATGCATGAGTCTCTAATTTCAAAAGGGACTCAGAAACAATTTTGGATGTAGTTAGGAACCAGTGATCTCTTTAGTCTTCTTAAGGCATCCATTGAGCATAGACATGTGATAGACAACAGCTCTTGTATGCAGAGTTAATGCAATACTTAGTTTCTTTCACTGACCTCTCCAACTTGCTTATTGTCCTTCCAGAGTTCAGACAAGTTGCTTCCCTTTGCTGGGACAATTAATCTTAGCTTCCCCAATGAGTGGCCAGGTTACGGAATTAAAATTAAAATAGGGACTTGTCAGGAACTTGTCAGTTTGTGGATGATTAAGAGTTGATCCCAGGCCCTGTGCTCTGTGTGGGTGTGAGTGTGCCCCTGTGTGTCTGTGTTTTAATTGCCACAAGCTGATTCGTTTAGAGTACAATCCTACAATTGGAAGAGACGTGGGACTGTTTAGATTCCTCCTTTCCCTCCCCCAATTCTTCCTGGCACTGGAAAACCCCAAAGGGAGCATGATAGAATCAGTTGGGAAGGGGCACCCTAAACCCAGGGAGAATTCTTGGCAAAACTAATATTTCCACCTTCTAGTGCAAGGAAAGTGAAGAAGAATGAAAATTCTCCATCTTCATTTCTGCCTTTTGAGGCTACAACAAACAGGATCTGATATGTCAGAATACTTCAGCTAAGCACCAGAATGAAAGATTTCCCTTTTAAGAAAGGCTTAAAATAGAACAAAGAAAGGTACTTTTAAAAAGGTACTGGTTCTGGTGAAGTTCCTCACCATAAAACCTTTACAAGCATGGCTTGAGGGAGAAGGAGGTTTGAGTGGCAGATGATATTTTAGAGAAATAAACACTCAGCATGAGCTAAGTTGGCAACTGAATTGTTGAGGAGGAGGAGGAGGAGGAGGCATCCTGAGCAGAAAGCAAACACGGATGATAATTAATTTCTTTTTAAATGCCTCACTCTTCTGGAATGATATGTTTCAGGAAGATGTGAGAGATGCAGCTTTAGCATGAATTGCTGGATCACAGTTCAGAGCAACAAAGGAAGGCAGGGGAGGGAGAAAGGAAGATACAGCTAAAATGTTGAACAGTAGAGTGTGGGAAATAACCAAATAAACGGTGGGAGTATTAAGAAGGAAGCACATAGTAAAGGCAATGTGATTCTGTGGGAATGCCTCCAGGGAATATCTGAGAAAAGCAGGAGTCATTTGAAACCACCCAGATATTTTAAATGACATCACATCACCTAACATGCTGTATCATTGCCCATGCTGTCTGGAGCTGTTAGGGTTGCAGACCAAAAACATATGAAAGATCCACAAATTTCCCAGCTGCGTTCACAGTGAAAATGAGACAACACGATTCTTTAGTTCAGGCTTTAAAAGTCAACAGCAGCCAAGAACTTGCCCCCTACCCCCAAAAGTGGAAAGTCGACGCAACCTTCATAACTGAAAAGCAAGTGAAATGGTTGTGATTGTGGTTGTTACACAGAAGACTGTTTTCAAGTGTGCATCCCTTGAGAAGTAGAGGTCAGCAGTTAAGTTGCAAATAGGATCTGCTCCTTGGAAACTTCTGAGAAGTATAGCTTTTGGTTCTCGGTGTGCATATGCAAACTCTTTGGGGAGATAGAGATCAAAGCAAGAGACTGAGGGGACAGCCAACATTCAGGAGAGAATGAGGACCATAGAAGCACCAGCAGATACCCAATCTCATAATTAACTAGAGCACAGCATCACATAGTCACCTGAAACATTCTTACATATATTCCCCCTGAACTGGTTGATTCTGTGAGATACTGAAGACAGAGTCATTGCAAGCTATTTTACTAGTTGAGTTCCTTCAAGCTTCCTGTTCATAACCTGAGGAATTTACCGACAGGTTTATCTGCAAGCAAATATATATTTAAGCCCTCTGTCCCTGGCTGTAAAAATGCAGGGAATTAACTCTGTCATCCTTATGTGATATCTAAAACCTGCTGCTTGAATCATCTGCTTCAGTTTACTTAATGACTGGGGTTGGCCCCCTGTGAAGTTATGACTTAGCCACTGACACTGTCCAAATGGAAGAAATCAAGACAATTTTAAGAAGAAATAAAGAAATTAACAGATGATTCAGATTTTTTCCCCCTCAGACAAGATTATCTCACTCCCTAAGCAAGAATGAAAGTGTTTTTTTAAAAAATTCAGGTGGGTGATTTTTTTAAAAATAGGAATCTATTAATTGGGGTGGATTTCATCTGAAACATGATAGAAGGAATTTCAGATACTCATTGATAGATAGATAGATAGATAGATAGATAGATAGATAGATAGATAGATAGATAGATAGATAGACAGACAGACAGACAGACAGACAGATAGATAGATAGATAGATAGATAGATAGATAGATAGTTAGATAGATATCAATGAGGGAGGAAACACAACTAGGAAGTGGTCAGGCTGCTTTGGTCTCCCTAACAATAACTTCAGTTGGAAGATGTGCAGCTCCATCCAGAAGTCATGCATCTGGAACGTTTTGCTCCATTGGAGTTCCAGACATACACTCCCCACGGGCTCACAGATGTCTGGGATAAGGACTACATTAGATGCATAACTTCAAAGACCCCTAACTCACATTTCATGGTGGGCATTTCTGGACACCAGAGAAGAAAGGCACATCTAGAAGCTGCAAGGCTGCAGGCAAAGCCACTGTGACATAAGGTTTAAATACTGTGGCTATGCGCACTTCAAAAATGATTCAGAAGAAATGCTTTGCGGGTTGCGGGAGTGAGTGCACAGCACCTCACTGCTATGTATTAAAGCATGAGCTTGAAAAAAGATGCTGGTGCTTTAAGGAGCTCCAAGGGGATCCACCCTCTGAGATGGAAGGAAGGTGCATTGCTTGAGGTGGGACAAGAATAGTCCATCTCTCTCCTTGGCTTTCGCTGCTGCTCCCATCTGCACGTTCCTTCCCCTGTGGCTGCAACTCACCTTCAGGCTGGCCGATAACAATGTGTGGAAGCCCAAGGTCTGGGTTCATCTCAAATGCTCAATAGTTGAAAATACAAACTCAGAGGCACTGACTCTCCAGCATCTCATGACCTACTGATCACAAGAAGTAGTGGGAGGGATGTAGATAAAAATTAAAGATTTATTCTGTCTCTCCTCTCATTCTGCTTGCTTTTCATCTAAGAGATTGCTAATCACAGGACGGTTCCTACTGTTTGCTTCCCAGGTACAGATGTATGCAACATGGGCTCTCTGACTGCTCCTGGTAGGATGTAGTTAGCTAGATGATAGGCTTTGCTGATCTATATAATGAATTTCCTTAAATAAATCATCTTTCTGTTACAGTCATAAAACTTGATTCACTAATTATTGCACAGTTCCAATTTCTGCTCAAAGGCATACATAGCACACTTCCTCCTCCAAAATTAATCAGATCAGATAAAGACCTAACGACTAGGCACACAGCATGCTGATCTTGGTTTGTTTTAATCCTGAAGAGTTCTTTATGTCTTGGCATATTGCATGAAACCAGCCTCTTTGGGAGTTTATGGTTCAAGGTACTTTATGAACGCAGAAAATGAATCAATGTGAAATGTGTTTTGTAAAATGCAGCCATGATGTTGCTGCTTTATGGTGAGATAGATCATTGTTGGTCCACCTAATACAGCTTTATCAGACCTCAAGAGGAGCTGGGAGAAGCCTTTTATTTTAATCTGTTGGGCATCTCCAGAATCTGGTTGGTGCGCAGATCTCTGATTCCCATTCAGCATGTGCATATATTAAGGGTTAAAGATTAAAACCAGTCTGTTCCTAGCTGCCCAGAGCTGAGTCATTAATTTATTACCCATTTCAGCGAGCTGGCAGCAGTGTTTCCCTCCCCTCGCCACCCCAAGTTCCTTGCAGGCATGTAATCCTCTTTTCCAGCTCTCCAAAGAATTGATAGTCTTAATTATGGACCCCAAGTCTTCACTGAAGTCCAAACAAAGCAGCAATGAGAGAGCCATTTACTATTAGGATGCTGAGAAAACCAAGTGGAAGAAACAGGCTTGGTTTCTCCAGCCTAGTGGAAAAGCTTTGGGGCATCTTCTGTGCAGTTTCAAAACTCCTGTATAGAGCACCTTTTCAGTTATGGCAGAGCCATGCTGAAAGCAATGAAGGCATTGGATGGGTACTGGGGAAACCGTGAGTTCAAGTCCCTGCTCAGCCACAGAATGTCAGGATCTGTGCAAGCAATTATTGAAAGGCTATTAGAAATTCATTAGAAAATTTATAATGTAGACAAATAGCTTGTAGGTTCAAATGTTAGTTTAGACAAGAACCATAACTTGTATGTCCACTTGCTTGTTCCTGCCATAAAAGTCAAGAGGGAGGGTGGACAATAAACAACAGAGGCCAGGTGCACCGTTATCTCGCTAAGAGCGCCAGCAAGGTCAAATGGTTGTGGGACCAAAGAAGAGGCGCGAAGAGGCGCGAAGGAATCAAGGAAGGGCTCCCTGGAGGACTTTGGGCCAGTCCCTCTCTCTCAGCCCACCTATTTCAAAGGGTAGAACTTGTGAGAAAAATGGGAGGAGGGAGTGCTATGACTGCCTCCATAAGCTTTTGTGTGCGTAGAAAACTATAAATCAAATAAATAAAACTCAGGAATAATGCCTTAGAGAATTAGGACAAGAATGTTGGGTACAAGTTGCAGCTGCCTAGATTTTGTTTCAACATATGGAAAAACTTATTAAGTGTATGATCTGCACAACAGTGGAACAGACTACCTACAGGGGTTCTGGGTTCCTCATCTCTGGAGGTTTTTTAGAAGACTGGACAGCCACATTTCAAGGATGATTTAATTGGCTTCCTGCATACTGTAGAAGGTTGAACTAGAAGATCCCTTCCAACTTTACAATTCCATGATTCTCACCATTAGCAAGGAGGTTTCAGGAACAGTCCTTAGCATGAGTTTATTCTGGACCCTAGTCTCCTTGTTTTTTGTAGTTGTCCTTGGCATTAAATTGTCCAGGATCTAAAGCAACCTCCCCAGCCAATCTGCTATCCCCTGAATGTCTTAGGACTATGGCTCTGAATATTTCCTAGTCAGCAGGTTTGATGGCTGCACTGGCAGGAAATATAGGAATATGTAACCCCAAAACATCCAGAGGACACCAGATTTGAGGAAGTTAATCTAAACAATTGTGAGGCATTTGATGTAAGCCCTAGAATATTCTTCTTCGGCAGGGAATGGACAAATCAGTTTATGTCAGATCTATGTCATTTTCTAATCTGGTCAACCATAAATCCATTTCATCCAATTTCTGCATTTGTTTGCAGATTTTAAAGAAGTGACACAAAATAGCCTTTTTACTCTGTGCACTTTTCTCTAGTATTCACATTTTTTACAAAGTTTTGACCAATGCAAGTATTTTGGTTTGCAGTCACTGAATCAAGAACTGCTCTGCAAGATCTAGGGGAATATACAATCTGATCATGAGCTGGAGTGATTAAACACAGAAACAGAGATGATGAAGAACAAAAGACAAAGAAAACCATGAGGGGTGATAATCCCAGATCCATACCCAGATAATGCCTTTATTATGACAAACTAAGATTACACAAAGGCGGGCTTCATAAACTCTCCAAACCTTACATCAACGTGCTATTTTCACAGAATACATGATGTTAAAACAGATAAGTCATATTAACATTACAGATTAACACAGGTTCACATCACATGCTGAGAAGACGCCTGTACCTACAACACTGAACCACAAACGACCCAACCCCACTCTAGTTTAATCTAGTCTATTATAGGAACTTAGCCAAAAAGTGGCCAAAGTTTTGAAGCCTCCAAAATTCTTAATTAACATAAGGTAATAAATGGAATCAGGGAAGAAGCAAATAAATAAACAAGCAAATACACCAAGACTTTGACCCCCCTATTTTAGCTTTGAGGTCTGGTTAGAAGTCACTCTCAAGTTGGAGATTGTAGAATGAAGGTTACTGGTGGAAGAGGCCTTCCAAAATGACTCCTGTTTGTTAGGAGGACATGAAGAGAGGTGTGTTTGTTATACTGGGATGGACAATTTCAGGTGACAGCTATTCTCTCATGGGCTTCCAGGTCTTTTCAGGAGAAACAAGTGGTGACCAAATCAAAAACACTAACACAAAAATGTAGAAGTCATAAACTCGCTAAGTATCTTAGCTTCCCAAGGACAGTCTGTTTGAAAAGCTATCTTTACTGTCACATTCTAAGAAGAGAAATGCCTAATTCAAGTTAGATATAAAGGACAGAAATTGACAAAAGAAGGTCAGGAAACTGAAAATCGCCACAAACAATTGCCACCTGGACAACAGACCGACTAATGGCTAACTTACCACATGCTGAACTGAATCAGCTGAGGAGTCAGTGGCTGCTTTTGCCTAGTGTGCAAAGCTGGACTGGTATTTACTTGGATGAGTCTTGCAGTAGTTTATGCTCTGTCAAGCCATACGGTTTGGATAGTTTATGGTTCAATGTATTGTGCAAACCCCGCAAATTGGGCTAATTCAATAAGCAAGTTAAGTATGTTATATGTGAATATATTCTTTTTTCTCTTACGAAACTGTCATCATAATATATAGAAAGTACAATTAAAATGCAAAACAGACAGTATAGCAAGGAAAGACAATAGAACTAAAAGAAAAAAGACAAAAACTAAAATAGTGAAAGTCGATAGAAAGAGGAAACAGAAAGGGACTTCCGACTATCTCCAATACAGATATAAATACAAATTAAAAGAAAGTTAACCTCTTACCACTAATTAATCCAAATTCACATTATTACTATCAGCACAAACCATCTAATCATTAAAACCCACAATCAAAACTTCATTTTTTTCCCACACAAGCACGTAATCGAAGAATGGTCGCCATGAGGAGATGGATTTAGAAACAGTATTATCTCTTATTAACGCTGTTAACTTCGCCATTTGAAACAAATCTGTTAATTTGTGAATATATTCAAAGTATAGACACATACATCTGTACTGGTCTATGACTGTAATAAAATTGATTGATTGATTGATTGATTGATTGATTGACACCTACATCAGCTAGACATGGTCTTCTTCACTACAATGAGATGTATTCCCTTTTTATTTGTAGCAAGTTTGTCTACCTTTGTCAAGGGGTGCAGAAATAGCGTTGGGGAAAATAGCAGCAGCCATTCACAAAAACAGCTTAACCCTGAAAAGGAGGAGAGAGTGAGGAAGAAACTCAAGCTTGGCCAGCCTTGATTCTCTTGGGTGTAAGAGAGAGGAAAAGGGAAACTGTCCGGCTTTTAAGATTCTCTTGTTGCGCTAATACAATGTTAGAGTAGAGGTACTTTAGTTCCTTGGATGTCTGTTTCTTGACCTGGCCATCCTTGAGGGGCTGACAACAATCTTAAAAGCCTGACAGAGTTTCTCTTTCCCTCCTCTTACACCCAAGTAAACGAAGGCAGGCCAACCTTGAGCTGCTTCCTCATTTTCTCCTGTTTTCCCAAGCTAAGCTGATGTTTTTGTAATGGTGCCATATATTTTCTTCAAGACTATCTCTATATTGTAAACCAGTGTTTTTCAAACTTAAGCAACTTTAAGATGTGTGGCCTTCAGCTCCCAGAAGTCCAATGTCTTAAAGTTGCCAAGTCTGAAAAACACTATACTGTAGCTTTAGTATCATATCTGTTTACTTCTACATAAGAAGAGTGTGCTAATAAATGTTTCTTTTTGTTCTGTTTTGATGAGGTCTCCTTCTCCTCCTTCTCCTCCTCCTCCTGTTGTCATGATCATTAATTCTCCCTATCCCCCATCCCCATCATATCTAGAATCTGAATTGCTTCTACATCCTTGCCAGAAACAAAGATGGAAGCCATCTGAGTTTAGAGAATTTAACTAACTGGGTTATTGGTCTTCTAATGCCAGGCCTTCAAGAAAGACCTTTTCAAGTTTAAGTCCTCATCGATAGTTATTATCACTCATCTTAATTTGGCTCATAGCCCTGCCAAAGAAGATGGTGGAACTCTGCAAGTGCATCTTCTCCAGACTTTCCATATGTTTCATAGCTATCATCCCCACTGGCTGAGGAATTCCAGGAGTTGGAGTCTTTTCAAACTGTGGAGAGTTGATGCAGACCACGGCTGTAATAAAACTGATCTAGGTCTAAATGCCTCCCTCCAGTCTGAGACTCCAGCTTGGAGTTTCAACAGAGAAAATGTGATGCAAATATCAAAAGTAACATCAAAGCAGGCTGCAATGGGCTAACAGGGCAGCTATTCAATGAGGAAAAAAGTCCAAAACTCTGCTAGCGATGATGTAAATCTCCTGTATAGACCAAACTATTGGCTTGGTTACACAGAAACAGAGACAAACTGACTCACCAAAGTTTCAGAACTTTGCAGCTACCTTGGGCCCATCTCAGTCAGTGGACTTGTCAGCTTTTAAAAACAAGCTTTCTGCATTATGGCTAGGCAGTAATCTAAATATTTTATAATACACATGCTGCCTCTGTTAATGCAAACCTTGGCTGGAATCCACCCTTACTGGCTGAATTCAAACAGCTTCCCCAACTCAGCACCTTTCAGATTGGCTACAACTCCAACTACCTCCAACTAGGAGAAAAACCTGGAAGGGGAAATTCGGAAGAAGCCTTTCTTGCTTTCTGTTATTAAGCAGAGTAAGAGAAATATGTCTGTGCTTTAATAATAATGTGAATACCTTTTTCATTGCTTTTCCCTTTTCTCTATTCTTCTCAACAAGCAAAATAGTGAAAACTGAACACTTGCCACTTTTCACATTCATGGGCTGGGCTGATAAAACACACTAAATCTTAGATTTGGGCTGACAAAAAAAATTCTTGCATTTAGCGACCATGCAGCGCCCAAAGAAATCATCCGTATTATGGCTTAGAGAGATTACAGTCTGGATCATGCTCAAGGCAATGGTTGGATTCCTGCAAACTATCCATTTTGAGGCCTTCTAGTGTATTGTGCACAACCAGCCATGTTCGCCAGTAACTCCAGTAACTGGGAGGGTATTTTTCATTTACTATGGGAGAAAATGATGTAGCCTTCATAATGTTATTAATAACCTTATTCTTCATGAATTCAGCTAATCCCCTTCTAATACCGTGCAGGTCCAAGGTGGTTGTTTCATTGTGTACAATCCCAGCATGTAATAGTGTGCTGTGTAAAGTGTACGTCCTGTATCTATTGACATTTGGCTTTTTTCTAATGCTGCGAGCAGGAGGTCTCCAAGGGATCCACCTTCTGAGGTGGAAGAAGGACAGTTCATTTCTCTCCTTGGCTTTCTATGCTGCTTCTGCCAGTACATCCCTTCCCCCTTGGCCTCAGTGTTGCAATTTACCTCATGCTGTCTGCAGGAGCCCAGTGTCTGGGTTCACCACACATGTTTAATCGGGTCAGCTAAAGCCCTATGAGCTGTATTTACACCATCTGCTAAGCTTGGTTTATTTTAATCTTGATTAGTGTGTGTTTCTGGGTGACTTAGTGCATGGTGTGAAACCAGCCCTTTGGGTTAGTTTGTGATTCAACACATTATGAGTGAATTTGCAAATCAATGAAGCTTGCTTTCCAAACCTAGCTGTTGAGAAGTGACGGTGAAAGATACCTTCGCAGGCGGCCATCATTGCCAGCTCACAAACTCTCACTCTGAAGACCTCATTCAGAATCAGTCTTACAGATGGCTAGCCACAGTGACAAATCCCTTGTGGTTTGGTGGCAATAAAATGGATTGTCTCCACCCAGCATTAAACTACCCAACATGGATGTCCCAGGAGAATCTTCTAATAGTTCCTCACTTTGGGTGGCAAGGGAGACAGAAGCTTGCAGCTACCGTTTCTCTGCTGCAGCACACGTCCTTGGGAATATCTGATCAGCATTCACCCTATTAGCTTTTTAGAAATCATTGAAAACAGAGCTATTGAGGACAGCTATGAATGCCCTATTTGTGGCTTGTTCTTATAGGTAGTTTTAATTATTATCTCTTAATTTATATGATGATGGCTTTACTCTGTACACATTTAGCATAATTTGATGAGATCATGACCTCTGAAAGTCTTTTGATTGTGGCAGGAAGAAATCAAATCAATAAATAAACTTGGGGAGACAGGCCAGCTGAGCAGATTTTGGGCCCAGTTTTATGCTCATTCAAGTTGCCACGTGAAATGGAATAAATTTACCCAAAAACCACAACTGTCAGGGGCTCCTCAAGCACCCAAGACCTGGAAGAACAGCCACATTTTTTAAAGACTTTCAAATCATCATGAGGGTGGGAGCCACACAGATCTCTGGAGGGATATCATTCCAGAAAGCAAGCATCACAACAGAGAAGGTGCACTTCCTAGGTTGCATTTCAGTGTTTCTCAACCATGGCTGGCTGGGGAATTCTGGGAGTTGAAGTCCACCCATCTTAACATTGACAGGGTTAAGAAACACTGTGTTAGATGGTACTGTTTGATCCAAGAGACTCAAAGCATACCGACTCTGCAACAAACTTACCGGACAGGCAGAACCATAGGAGATAAGCAGTCCCTTTTCTTATCCTTCTTGTAAAGAAAAAGCCCTTGACATTTCTTAATGGGTTAATTGGTGGGCTGCAACTGCCAAAATTCTCACCCATGATCATGCTGGTTAGGGGATTTTGGGAACCGAAGTCCATACACACGTAGAGCATCCTGGTTGAGAAAGGCTATCATACCAAATCTGCTGAAATTCCATCTTCTAAACCTTTATTTTCTGCTCTCTTCTGAACCTCCTGTATTTGACAGCTAACATGCATGCTTTAATATTTTGAAAGGCTGAGGTTTCATGCCTGTCTGTTTAGCTCTTAGTTCTAATAATTTCTCTGCTGTCTCATCTTACGCTTTTTTAACGCCCCCTCAGAGAACCATTTCCAACCATCTCATGACCCTAAATTCCACAAAAGGGGGTTGTTTGTTCAGCCAACAGGTATTTCAACTTAATGGGAAAGAAAGAAAGCACGTAGCCAAAGATTACAGCTCTTCCCATTAACATTTTATACTTACATTTCATTCTGTTTTCACATGTTTAAATAATAGATCAACTTAGCATAACTAACATAGCTGCTTTGTAAAGTACAAAAATCTCTGCAGGCAAGGGGGTAAGAATGCCAAACTCATAAAAAAAGGATTTCTGCAAATCTTGTTTAGCCCCAGTTTGAAGCCAATAATGTGGTGGGCACTCAGCGTAGAAGGAGGGGGAAAACCTTTCAAAAGCTTTGGGTTGGAAATGGCTTTTATATTGCCTTCGGTGCCGTAATGCCTTTGCCACAGAACTCTCAGGAAAGGCTATATTTGAGTCGCTCAGCTCCCACTGTGCAGCTTTGCTCAAGAAATGCGTGCCCTGGAAACTGTCTCCTTTTTAAGTTACATTCCATGGAATCTGAGAATATCCTGGAGGATGAAAACATACATCCAAAAAATGAGCTCTCAACATTGCATTAAATGGGATACAAAGCATCTTGCATGCTGTTGCATCCTGTTTAAAGATCTCATTGATGCCAAGGTTCCTTCTGGCTCTAATGGTAATGTTGGGCGGGGGGGACATTTTCCTTGACTTTCATGGAAAATGATGTCTCCCCTGCAGCTGCCATCAAGGCATCCATCTGATGCAACAGCAAGAGGTAGAGTTTTGCGCTGCAGGGTGCAATTTAATAGCCATTGCAGGGCACTCTTAGGGAGCTGATGGAGGGAGATTTGTAACCAGCCTAAAGGTTTAAGGGGCAGCAAAGATTTATGGGAGAGTTTATACGATCTTTCTGAAGCCAATTACATTTAGTGGTGGATAAGTAAACTTGTCGTTGTTGTTCAGTCGTTAAGTCGTGTCCAACTCTTCGTGACCCCATGAACCATATCGCGCCAGGCCTTCCTGTCCTTCACTGCCTCCTTGAGTTTGCTCAGTTTCATGCTCATTGCTTCAGTGATGCTATCTAACCATCTCATCCTCTGCCTTCCCTTTTGCCTTCAATCTTTCCCAGCATCAGGGTCTTTTCCAAAGAGTCCTCTCTTCGCATTAGGTGACCAAAGTATTTGAGCTTGAGCTTCATTATCAATCCTTCCAATGAGCAATCGGGGTTGATTTCCTTTAAGATTGACTGGTTTGACCTCCTAGCAGTAAACTCTAAGTAAACTTAGAGGGTGACAATCTTGGTTGGAGATGGGGGGAATTTCATTAAACCATCGTGGGAATGAGCCAATCCAGTCCCAATCCAATTTTCCAGAAACTCCTGTCCCTATTGTGTTTTAAATGTAGTCGTACTTCAAGTGTGCCACTTGGAGAGCCCCCTTTTTAGACAGAAAAGCTGAAGAGGGGCTAAGATGATGATTATGTTGTCATCAAGTCATTTTCAACTTCTAGTGACCAGATAGGTAGATTTTCTCCATGACAATCTCTTGCTAGCCTGGTCCTTCAGGTCCTCCAATGGTGCATTCAACACTGCTATAACTGAGTCCATCCCCCTTGCTGGTTGTGCTCTTCTTCCCCTTTCTTCCATCTTTCCCAGTATCAGAGCCTTCTCCAGACAGCTGGGTCTTCACATAATATGTCCAAAGTAGGACAATTTGAGCCTGGCCATTGGTGCCTTGAGTGAGAACTCTGGGTTGATTTGTTCGATGATCCATGGGTTTGTTTTCTTGGGTGTCCACGTTATTCTCAGGAGTCTTCTCCAACACCTATGTCAAACAGCATCAATACTCTTCCTCTCCTGCTTCTTCAAAGTCCAACTTTTGCCTCCATGGGGTGTCATAGGGAATCTCATGGCTTGCATGATTCTGATCTTTAAGAACCATACATAAAGTTGCATTAATCTGAAAATCTCATCAAGAATTGACCACTGAAACTTGCTATGAATTTCCCAGATTGAAAGTTGAAGTGATCTCCCTACTGTCAAAAGCAAAAAGACTTTTCAAATATTGGGATAATATTTCAGAACAATAGGTAACACATCTTTTCCCTGATGCCAGAGTATTTTTTTATTAAGCCTAGGAAGAAAACCGTCATCTCATGCCACCTTTCCAAAATCAATCTATCATTGTATTTTGGTGGTTTTGCTTTTGAGCAAGATGGAGGGGAGACCAGATAAAAGCTGTACAACAATAGTGCCCAATCCTCAGAGAAACTGATTGCACAATTAAATCCAGACTATGCAGGCAAATTTTGCATACAGAAAAAAACAACAACAACCCTCAACTGGAGTAATATTATTAGATTGAACCTAATAGCACTGGAATTGATTTTCTGAGGCCAAGTGCTACTTGGGGGTAAAATTCAGTACAGCCAATTCTTTGACATCTATACCATCAGATTTTCTCCACCTGTTGCCCTTGGGGTATATTAAAACTGCGTATCCTAGAAATCTCACCCAAAAGAATGGAAGGAAATTGCAGTCCCAACACATCTGAAGGTGCTGCTGTATAAAGAAGAAAGAGACAGGGCTAATTCCAGCTTCAGCAGCCCTTTGCCAGGCCTTCTTGGCGTGGTCCTGAGCTGAAAGTGGAAATAAGCAGCTATAAATTGCCATTTTAAATTTCCCACAATCCCCTGGCATAGAAAGATTCAGGGTATTCTGGGAAGTGATGCCATATCAGTGGGAAATTCTAAAGAACATCTGGCAGATTCAGAACAAGAGCCAGAGGGCCTTGGCAGCTGCCAGAGGAGTACATGCTGAAGCTAGTCCTCAAAAGACATCTCTGATGCCAAGACCATTTATTAGTTATAGACTCAGCTATCTAAGTCCTCCCCAAAGTAAAATTAAACTGAAGCAAAAGGCAAATATCTCTTATGCGCACTTACACAAATGAGAGATGCCTTCTGACAGGATCACTTTTCACCATAGTCTTTTTTGGATTATTCCTTGTTGATGCCTTGCTGAAAGTGATCAAATGTTGAAGTACTTCTTTATGATCCTTTTCTGGAAAATAACAAAATTTCCAGAAAGAAAGAAAGAAGACGGGTAAACTTATTGTTGATAACTATCTATTTAACTTGTAAAAATAGTCTTTCTTTTTAAAAAACAATTGAACCCTCTTTGCACCCAAGGTAAATTTGGAGGAAAATCTAGAGAAAAGTAGATGCTATTGGTTTTTTTTTTTTAGCGCAGACAAATGTTCACATGTATTTTAATAAACTGATGACATAACTTCATAAAAGATGCTGTCACTCTTTCTCCTGGCATCATTTCTCTGGCTCCAACAGGAATAACAATATTCAAACCCTCATGGGGTTAATAGTACAAACATAGCAACATTCTTTGCTCTTAGAGACAGTGAAATAATCTGATCTAAGTGATTTATGATATAATTTGGCTTCATTTGCACCTCAGATTAGAAGGTAAATCCAGCCTTCCCCTTTTGCAAAAAATAAAAATAAAAAATTGGGGCAGCAGGATATAAAATGCTTTTTAAAATGTGTGGTTTTAGAGAAAATATATTTAGCTTTTTAAAATAATAATAATCATAATAACTGCAGTTTTTCAGCAAAATCAGTTTTCCATTAGGGATTACCATGGTAATGGGAGGAACAGTTTTATACCTGCTATATGGACATATATGGCATGCATGGAAGTACATGGAAAAGTGGCAGAAAGATGAAACAAATTTGGTTCCATCCCTCCTTAAAAGATAATGTAATTTCAGTCACATCTTTTTCCTCGCTCATGTTTTCCTCACCTAGATAATCCAGCCTGCGTATTTTTCCTGGGAGAGATCGTGTGATCTAGAGCATGCTAGGGTAATGTTATTTCTCTGCACGGTTCTACCTTGAGAATGAATCCGCTAGTGTAAAACCTTTGCTAAGAAAACAGATCTTGTGTTTCATCACTGAGTTTTGATGCTAGATGGAGACCAAATATCCTATTAACTATCGTATTTGTCTCTCTCTCTCTCACCTTTCAGGTGCAAGTGGGAAGTACACCTCAGGACCAAAGAATTGTGGGATACATTTCCTGCACCCACTTGCAAGCTCTGGCAGGTAGCGTATGGAATTATTCTTTCAATCATCCTCATGTGGTGTGGGACAGGTTCTGTGGCTTTGATTTCAGCTGCAGAGAATGGGTTGGATCAGTCATCCCTTGATGACCTCCTATCAATGCCACACATTTTGGAAGTAAAAACGTTGCATGCTGGATTAGATTAAGGCTAAATACTCTGTAGAAGAAAGACGCCAAACTGGGTGGTGGCATCTAGTTAACCTTGCCTGGTCTTGGAAAGCTAAGCAGAATTCTTTTAAATACATTTCAAAATCAAATTGTTTCATGAAACAGATGAGGACAGATAGAAGTATTGCAGGATAATTTTCCTGCAGGCCATTAACATATATCCTGGTGTGCTTTAACAATGTAGAGTGATGGAGAAATGTGAGGGAAGACACTGATGGATGGGCATATGGATAAATGGAAAGAAGTCAGAATAGAGTAATTCATGAGGCCTCATTTCACTGTTACAACAGGCCTTGGCTTTCTTCAGTGGCTTTGCAAATTACTCTTCCGTATCTGACATAGCTGATTCTACCATATGGACCTTGATTCAAAGCAAGTTGCATCTTTCAGTAGTGCCATGTTTCCTAAACATCATGCAATAAACCAACATTGGCTTCTCTTTTCAGTATGCATTTGTCTTTTCTAATTGCCATGTGGAACTTCAGTAAAAGATAACCTGTTGAAAATCAACTTGTGGGTCTGGTTGGGTGGGAAATAATTATGTTTAATTATTTCTTGGTTGCACAAAAGTATCCAGAAAGAGTCTTGAATGACATTCGGGCGTAACCAGCCCTATTTCAATAACTAAAGTTGCCTTATCTCACCCACAGTAATGGAAGATAATCCAAATATTATATAAATCTTATCTCAAGATAAACAGGAGATCAACTGGTAAAGCTTTGGGATTAAGTTATAAATTGAAAGTTTCTTTAAAAAATGAAAACATTCAAAGAAACGACAAGAGGAAAGTCACTTGATAGAACAAGTATTTTTAGTAGGTACATCTAGTTTCTTGGTTTTTCAACATCTAACAAACTGTTGCCAAAAGTTTAATTTTTAAGAGCATGTCCTGTTCTGCATAAACTGCTGCATGTGGACCTGGAGATAACAGCATCAGGATTATTTTTTTTAAAGAAGAAGGAAAAATCTTAGTCGTAATTTTGTTTATCACTACTTTGTACTATCACATTTGGTCTATAAAACTTGGGAAAATAATTTGATTGATTGATTGATTGATTATGTGCCATCAAGTTGTTTTTGACTCTTGACAACCACATAGATGATGATCTGTCCCCAACTTGGTCCTTCAGCATTTCCAATGGTGCATCCATGACTGTAACTGGGTCCATCCACTTTGCTGCTGGTCATTCTCTTCTTCTCTTTCCTTCCACGTTTCCCAGAATTATAAATTTCTCCAAAGACATAGGTCTTTGCACAATGTATCTAAAGTAGGATAATTTCAGCCTGGTCATTTGTGCCTCGAGTGAGAACTCTGGGGTGATTTGTTCAATGATCCATCAATTTGTTTTCTTGGCTGTTTCTTTGTTTTCTTGGAAAACCATTAGATGAGTTTTCTTCATCTTTTACTGCTACATAGTGAACACTTAGCACTTTCCAGCCAAGATCTAGTAGCCCTAAACAAGTTTCCTTTATTGATTCAGAAAGGGTTCTCCAAAGAGCTAATCTTGGTTGTGCTTGAATTATTTTATTATAATGCATATACCAAATTTGTTATTTGAAAAGATGCCATGAGACTTCTGATTTAACCCACTAATACATTAGGAAGATCTTATTCCTTTGTCTGGTAGGCTACTAGTAGTTCACACATAGCACAGAATATGTTCACACAGAACATGCAAACTACTAGAAGGTTACACCCAAGATAGAAAACAGATGAGCAACAGCCAGCCTTCTGCCATTTAAATGAAGACTTTGGAGTATAGTTTCATCCATTTTTCCCATTGGTCACTTAATCAACAGAAAATTGTTCCTTTTTTATTTTTGCTAATAGTAACATAGAAGAGAATAAGAATGGGCAAAACATGTCATTCCAGGAACAGCAATGAGGGATTATGGAAAGTTGTATTTTGAAGAAACCACAGTGAAGGAGTGTTTAATCTTGCAGCCTTTTCTTTAAAAAATGTAAATTACTGAGATGCCTTTGAACTTGGGCTGAGTAAAGATAGACAAGCATTTCTCATGCAGTAATTTGGCATGGTAAAATAGAGACACATCTGGATTTTAATTCATGTTATGAAGCGGAGCAATGTGAAAACTTAACCAGTAAGATCCTATTAGGTGTTGTGCCACAGGTTATTGGTAGAGCATGCAGAAGCTAGGTTCATGCAGTACCTTAGACCAGGCTAAAATGGAGTCAGGTAATTTGTGCCACCAGACATACTGTTAAGTCCATGAACTGCAGTTTCTCATTCTGGCTTCTTGCAGTAACCTTTCTTGGTGTCTTGTTCAAACAACAGAGTAACCTATAACGTACTTACATTCGTCTTGGCTTAGTGTGTTACATGAATGCCATCACTGTGGAGTGTAAGCTGCTTAGTATATTGTGTGAGCCCAGTCAATAGTAATTTATTTAGTAAACCATGCTCTAGCCAATCAGGGCTTAGCATGCTCTGTGAATGCAGCCAGTGTTGATTGACTCAATTTGCTGAGAGTTCTTAAATCCATATCTCCTTGAGCTCTCATGTGTAAACCTCGAAGCATCTAAATTTTTCTCACCTAAAAGTACCTGATGGATCTTGAGTAGCACTGAACAATAGAGGGAAACTCAGCAATACGCTAATGAAAATATACTGCACATGTAATGTGCTTGCATGCTGATATTGGCGATTCTAAAGGAAGCCTTCCAAACCAACAGCACATTATCTTTGAATGATGGATGAGTCAAAGAAGTCAGGCAAGGACATTTACAGCGAGTCCCTCTGACTGGTTTGCTGGCAATAAATCAAACTCTACAAAGTAAGGGCGAACTACATAATGATGCAAACCTGGCTGGGCATGGAGACCTTGGAGGGTCACAGTTTGCCTGACTAGACAAATACATGCTTGCACTGAATCTGTCACCTGGAAAGCTATGGGTATCAAGAGCCCATGTTCAGTTTGCATTTTGCACTAAGAGAGTTTCTCCCCCCCCCCCCGCCAACCTGGTTAGATTGCACAGAAGAATCTTTTGCATAAATGTTTTGCCTTAAGCAGGTTACCAATCCCAGCCTTCTTTTATTATCACTTTTGCAGACATATTAGCATTCGTTCTAATATTGGGTTGAATTCTGCCCTCCAATTTGCCAGAAGCTTTCTTCTCCTGTAAAAGAAGCTTTGATTTCTCTCCTTCGTTCTCAGGGATACTTTCAAAATAATGTGGACTTTTTTTTCCCCTCTGTAGTATGATTTAGAACAGATTTGACTGTTAAGAGACATTGTTCTCCTTCTGTAAACTCCCTGGTTGCCCATACTTCTCAGTCTGAAAAAGCCTCCTCTCCCCCCCATCAAAGCCCCAGAAGAAGTATCCACTTGATGTCTTCTCTAGGGATTGAGTGGGAGAATGGGAAGGAAATCTGGTGAAGAGAGAGAATTTTACAAGGAAGAGAGGAAAGGACATTCACACATACTTCTAGACCATCTAAGAGAAGTGGCAAAACTCCTCCTCCCACCCATTGTGTGTGTGTGTGTGTGTGTGTGTGTGTGCACCTTCAAGTCAGTGTTGACTCCTGGTGACTGGCTGGACTAATCCTTGCAGTTTTCTTGGCAAGATTTTTGGAAATAGTTGGCCCTTGCCTCCTTCACCCTAGGGCTGAGAGAGAGGGACTGGCCCAAAGTCACCCAACTGGCTTCGTGCCCAAGACAGGACTAGAACTCACAGTCTCCCAGTTTCTAGTCTGGTGCCTTAACCACTACACCACACTGATTTTCCCCGCCCATTAGAATTTTCCTATTTTTGATGAGAAAACAGTGTATCCATCTTACTGAATCAGCAGAGTTTAAAATATTGGTTTTTTGGCAGAGAATTCAATTCCCTTATGTTACCAAATGTTCATATTAGGTTGAGTACGTGGGAAATTGAGTTTATAAGCCTTTCCAGTTTAGAAAAATAAAGGTGCCTGGAATCAGAACTGGGACTTTTAGAACATTGTGAATAATATAGAAAATTAAGAGGCATTTCCCTTACTCTGCCATCTTAAATGCAAAGTCATCAGAAACACCAGGATCAGAAGTAGTTTCCAAGTAAACAAAAGGAACCCCCTTTTCACCCAACTTGTCATTAAAATTTCACAGCAAGGAATATCTAACCAATCTTGGGTGATTTCATAAAAGCTAAGTAGGGCCAAACCTGGTTAGTTCTTGGATGGGATATGGCCAGGAAATGCCAAAGGTGCAGGAAACACAAACAAAATGCTCTAAAGAGCAATGGAAAATTGTTTCCTTACTGTTGCCAAGAAAACTTCATATTCACATCCTTGAAGCCATCAAACCTTGAGCTCCAGTTAAGAGAGATTTTTACTTTTTTCTCAGCAAAGGTGGCCCATAACTAACTTTGTCTGGCTTTTGAAGGTAAGGAGGGTGGCATTTGGTTAGTACTTGGAAAAGAAGGGACAAGAAATTCCAGAGCTATAGACTAGATTGGAAAGTCAGAAGCCCCATTCAAGAAGAAGACTACTTGAACATTCCCACCAGGAGTCAAATTGGGCTCACAAGAGACTTGACGTGACTTGTGATTGAAATTATGGAATTTGCTGTCACAAGATGGGTGGTTGGTATCTTTGGTGACTAAGATTAGTTAGACTCCACAACAAAATCAGAATGCAGATCACAGGAACAGAAGAGAAGTTGGGCCTTTCTGTCATTTGTGATGGAAGACTAGTTCCGAGTCTTCTTAAATGGGTTCCTAATTGGTAGCCATTCCATCAAGTGCCCTTGAATTATTTCCATCTTAGCTGGACATGATAGCTTTAAGAACAAATGCTTGGGATGGCTTGCTTCCTCCTTTCTCCACATTCCCTTTCCTTTGCACATCATATCTTTTCAATTGTAATCCCAGGAGCAGTGACAGTTTCTTCTGCTGCCTGTTAGTGGCTCTGAGAGATGCCTGAGTGGGGTAAAATAAGCACACAGCATATTTATGGACCTTCTACCTGGTCTGAGGGGAAGAGCACCTGGGAAGTTTTAAAGATGATGATTAGAGCAGCTTTCAGCCAACCTACAAAATGCCCCACTTCTTAGATATTCTTTTGGCCACTTCTCACCACGTGTAAATAGGAAAACAAGCAATTTTTGGAGATCA
Source organism: Python bivittatus (assembly GCF_059951505.1). Lineage (NCBI taxonomy): Eukaryota > Metazoa > Chordata > Lepidosauria > Squamata > Pythonidae > Python > Python bivittatus. Next base: position 4,370,821 of record NW_028277042.1, on the reverse strand, counting down.
GCCATGCCCTCTTGGCACTAGTATTAAAGGGTGCCAGAGCCAACAATAAGAGTAGAATACAAGAAAGGCAAATCCAATTGAAACTGTCATATTGCTTCCAAGTTATTTTAATTTGGATAGAATCAATTGTTCCTTGAAGCCAGCAGATTGTCTGTTCAATACATCAGATCCCTATTATAGAAGAGCATTTACACTAGCAAGTGAAAAGAATTACCCCATGGTGGTTCTATCTGAGGAGCTGAGGAAAACTCTACATCATAACAATTCCTGTGGTTCTGGGAAGGTTGACCCCATAGAATATGTCCTCCTAGATTCTACAGTGGCAAGACCAACAGAGTCCCGGTAGCATTAGGGATGCATGGAAGGGCTTGTCCTGGGGTAGTAACCTCCCATTCCCCGTTACTGAATTTTGAAAGAAGTTGCCACAGCATTCACCCATCATCCATTCTCTCTGCTTAAAATTTGCTGCTCTTTTTTTTCCATTTGGAGACAACTCAAAATGCACTGAACCCCTGTTCAACACCATTTCAGACAGGAGCTTTTTAGAAGACCTTCCTGGAGATACTGGGAATTTCAGCTGGGGCCTCCTACATGCAAATCTTCTTTTTGAAGCAAGACACGGCTCTCCAATGAATATTTAATCACCTTTAGTCTTTGATTCCATCTGTAATTGGCTCTCTGTTTCTTGTTCCAGTCCCACTTATTTATACTTAGATTTCTCCAGGTACCCATCTAAAATTTATACTGGCTTGCTTTATGATCAAAGGTCAGCTGGGGATGGCTGGATAAAGTTTTTCTTTTTTAGCAGATGCTGGTTAACTATCATTACTGCTCCTGCCCCTGAAATATCTTTAAATACCAGTAGCCAAGGAAGAGGCTAAACCCAGCTTTTCACATTTCAGGCAGGAATCCTCTTTCATACAACGATAGCTACATCTGTAATGATTCTTTTCTTCTCGCTGAATAGCAATAACTGTTATCTGCGGTGGAAAATCAGAATCTAGAGCTAATTAATATCTGCTGCTATCCAAACCATTTAACTTGTCATAGGAAAAAAAAATGTTCTCTGGGTTTTGGTTAAATGGTGGAATCGGAATCAGAAAGATGCTTCAGCAAGGAACTGTGGCTGGCCATTTTAGAATATTAAAAATGTCATCCATTATCCTTTGCCATGCTTTTAAAACAGCCCTTATTCAAATACGGCTGCGAATTATACATATTAATATT